>NW_007380525.1:0-20942 GCF_000475195.1 Diaphorina citri
TTTTTTTTTATTTTTTCTCATTTTCTTTCTAATGGGAGTTTAAATCAAGTTGTAGAGCAAGCTTGATTTTCCAAAAAATCATCTTTGTTAAAGAATTAAGATCTGTTAAAGAGATCTTAAAGAGAATAAAGTTCAGATCAAAAATATCAACCATGAGAGCCAATTCTACAGACTTTTCCGCCCAGTTTCAACATAAAAAAAAAAAAAAAATACCTTCATAAAGAAAAAGTAGGTCGACCAGTCGTTTTTTTTTTCGACAATCGACCAGTGAGATAAGAGTTTTAGCCAAAAGTGACAGAAGTATCAAAGACCAAGTTATTAAAAATATCATACCAACCACAATCAAGTTTTCCAAAAACCATGATATCAGCAACGAAAATCTTAAGATATAAGATAAAAAATAAAATAATAATAATAAATATTAAGTACATACTAAAAAAATATAAAAAAGGAATACATCACCCTCTTATTTGAACAAATCCTTCTCACAACTTTCAATCTCCCATTTTTTTCAGACCCAGTCTAATTTAGATTTCTCTTTGGCAAAATAGGTACTTTCCATTGTTTGAAAATAGGTCGAAAATATTATTTATATATAAATTTATTTGAGAACTTTTAAAAATATATATAAAATAAAAATTGTTGTTAACTTTTAAAAATAATTCGTTTTGTTTATTTCTTTGTTCATAGTTAGGTTAGCATAGAATATAGGTACCTTGTTTGAAATGAAATGAAAAAGTCCCTTTACTCCCGCAGTCTAAACAAGGTGTATAACTTACATCTTTTCTCCCCGTCAATAATTTGACTTTATTCAATCCATTCGGGCAAAAGACAATGGATTTGTAAGTGAGGAGACTGTCAGTAGTTCAAATGCCATCAGCGGGATTAATGATTTGAGTCAGTAGAATTAATTAATATACCTATGGCAGTCTGGAAGTAGAATTATACGTAAATATGTGAAAAGTTGAAATAGCCATTAGCCAGCCTAGCACAAAATTTGTAAACCTGCTGCCCATTCTATTAACCGTTCCATTTCTAGGCAATTCACCCCCCAGTGTGGACTCCGTCATTGATTTCTTGAACAAATTGGACCTTAAAGGGTTAAACCGTATATGTATAATATAACGTGGACTAAGGGGCGAACGACATACTAAAGGGTTAAAGCGCCTAATTAGACAAAAAAAAAGTTGTAATAAAAAAGCTCTGCTTTATCACAAATAATTTAAAATTTGAGATTAGATTTTTAGTGGATCAAATTTGACTTACGTCATGGAGTATGGAGTGGCGAAATTGTTTATGCTTGTTTCTGCACAGCATGCCAGCCTAGTTAGCTCAGTTGGTAGTGCGTCTGCCTCGTAAGCGCTAGGCCGCGGGTTCGATTCCCGCCCGGGGCGGATTATATCCTGATGGGATAATGTTCGTTCTCGGAACGGCTGGCTTTCTCCTATCCTGTCTTCCTTCTCTCTTCGATTTCGGGACGATAAGACCATAGCAGTTACAGTTCCCTCTGTCAAACCTCTTTAAAAAAAATAGTCTAAAATATATACACACCTACCTTTGTATTTACTGGCCAGCCTATATAATATACTATGTAGTTAGCTTCTAGGGTAGCGCCTCTAACGTGTAATCGTTAGATCGCGAGTTCGATTCCCGCCCGGGGCGAATTTAATTCCAAAAAGATAATGTTCGTTCTCTGGCTGGCTTTCTCCTATCCTGTCTTACCTCTTCGAGGGCGATAAGACCTTGGCAGTTGCAGTTCCCTCTGTCAAACCTCTTTTTTTACCTCTTGTGGGAAAAAAATTAAAATGTATTCTAGGTAGGCAATTGATTGGAAAAAGTGGCTACAAAAAATAAACTCAATGAGGTCATACCCAAGGCATCTAGAAAGCCAAAGATGATGTCTGTTTCATACAGAATACAATGAGGTGTCTCATAGTGGATATCCAGAACCAACTGCGATGGAGATTGGCTGAAAAACAAAAACAAAAAAAAAACAAACTCAGTTAAACATGTATAGCTAGGAATTAATTGGGCCTTAAATTTACATCTCTTCACCAAAATAATCGTTCAAGAAAGAGTATCCATTTCTATGAACGCCCGACAACTTAGGTACTTAGGTACTATACCTATATGTATGCGCGCTATTCATAAATTCAAATAATATCAAGAACTCATTTTATATGAACGCCTAATATCTGTTTGTGTATGCAAAACGCTATGCTTAAATGTACAGCCATAAACGAATTCATTTGTATGAACGCCTGAAAACTCTCTGTGTTTGCAATATGCTTTGCATAATACAAAACCCTTATAATGCGTTAACGTCTGACAACTCTGTGTAATGCACTTGTGCAGCCAGCCTAGTTAGCTTAGTTGGTAGTGCGTCTGCCTTGTAAGCGCTAGGCCGCGGGTTCGATTCCCGCCCGGGGCGGATTTTATCCTGTTGGGATAATGTTCGTTCTCGGAACGCCTGGCTTTCTCCTATCCTGTCTTCCTTCTCTCTTCGATTTCGGGACGATAAGACCATAGCAGTTACAGGCTTTGCATAATACAAAACCCTTATAATGCGTTAACGCCTGACAACTCTGTGTATGCAATCTGCTTTGCATAAAACAGAAACATGGAATTCATAGGTAATTGCACAATACTTACGCATCTTTAGAGATAACCAGTTTAGAAATGTAGTTTTGACTCTTACAGTTGTCTGGACAGTCACAGTAGATACCCACCTCATCATGCCTTAGCTCAGATTCAGCCTGACGAGGTCTTTCAGGCAAAAAATTATTGAAGTAATCTGGAAGACCAAAACAACATAAACTTGGTCAAAAAAGTTCATTGGGGCCAAGTGGATTGGAACACATCACACGTCTCATGCACACTCCATTTGTCAAGGGTCTATTAGGTTTACAATCTACCGATGAAAATTTGTAATCATAATGAAACAGTGAAGTAAGTTAAAAAGTAAGTTGCTTTTGACTTTTGAGGAAGAAAAAGACATATCAATTTTGTTCATACTTTCCCTTACATACCTAGGTAATTCGGTACCTTCTAAACAAAATCATGGGCAATAGGTAGGTAAATAAAGACATATTAATAAAACTCACCACGATGTTTTGCTAGACATAGCATCCCCTCCACATTGCAAGCCGGTAGATGTTCTTTTTCTGCAAATAATAATAATAATAATAATAATAATAATAATAATAATAATAATAATAATAATAATAATAATAATAAAAGGTAGATTTTCCCCCTCAAAAGGTTTGATGGATTGAAGTTTAGCCACAGAAGTCTTATCGTCGAGAAATCGAAGAGAGAAGGAGGACAGGATAAGAGAAAGCCAGCCGTTCCGAGAACGAACCTTATCTTTTTGGGATAAAGTTCTCCAGGGGCGGGAATTGAACTGGCGAGCTATTGCTTGCAAGGCAAAAGCGCTACAATGTTCTACTCTCAAAAACTACCATTATAATTTGCTCACCCTCATCCAAAATGTAGAAGAGGAAGTGCGGCACACACCCGCAATGAGTGAGCATAGCGTCCTGGATGCAATGGACTTTACAATTCTCCCTCAGATATCTGGAAACAAACCATAAATCATGGTAGGCATCAGCATTAGAAGCATTCTGCATTAATCTCGACGCGGTCAAACTGCTTTGACTTGGCTTGGCTGAGCCCTACAGCGCTTCTTAACAAGGCTTACAGAATTTACCCACCCAATTGTCATGTAAAAAGCATAATTTTGGTGAGGGGGAAAAGTCCTGCTAGGTCGGTAAAAAATTACCACTAATTGTTGATGTTTTATAATGTCGAATGTTGATACCTACTGATCTATGTAGGTATGCAAGTATGCATCAAACTCATCACCTAATAGTATATCTCCAGGACAGATAATAGACTTACCCGCGGGACAACTTGGTCTCATCCCAGGCGAACAGACAGGTCCGCTTGGTCCGGGACAGTTCAGACACTCTGGCAGAGGTCTGAATAGCATCCCCCCATATGGACACGTCCCCTAACGTGTTGATGGGAATGAAAATACCGGACTCGAAAGGATGGTTGCTCGGATCTGTAATGATCAACTGAGGGTCCACAGGGGAAGAAAATTAATAGAAAAAGGAGAAGAGGAGGAGGAGGAGAAGAAGAAGGAGAAGAAGAAGGAGAAGGAGAAGAAGAAAAAGAAGAAGAAGAAGAAGAAGAAGAAGAAGAAGAAGAAGGAGGAGGAGGAAAAGAAAATCCGGTAACCTTAAGATACAACCAGAAATAATTTATCTGAGGCACAGTCCTAAGACGATATTTGTAACCCTGCAGCTCAACAAGCTGCAGGTCACCAAAGGCTCTCATAGTAAAGGTACCTAATACCTATGCATCACTAATCATTATTAATTGAGAGGTGCTGTGTGAAGTTAAGCCACACTGCGCTTGGTTAGTATTGGGATGGGTGACCTCTGGGTAATCGCGTGCTGCAGACTTTTCCCGGCCCCACTCAAGCTGATTTAGGTTAATGTGAGGAGGTGGAATAGAAGGCGGAGGAGGGGTACTTGTCGCCGAATGGAGGGTGATAACCCCGTCAGCCTGTCACTAAAAACCGTAGCACTTGTGTAGGTATACAGTGTCCGTCAACCTCTTAAAAAAATATAAAAACTTACATGAACACCGCGTTTAGCATGGACCCCGGGAGGAATTTCGGGTACCTCTATAGTGAACCTCAATCCGGACCAGGGCCCATGGTTGGCAGCTCTCCTCGGTCTTGGAGTTAGGGTAGCGTAAGCTCTGCTTTATCACAAATAATTTAAAATTTGAGATTAGATTTTTAGTGGATCAAATTTGACTTACGTCATGGAGTATGGAGTGGCGAAATTGTTTATGCTTGTTTCTGCACAGCATGCCAGCCTAGTTAGCTCAGTTGGTAGTGCGTCTGCCTCGTAAGCGCTAGGCCGCGGGTTCGATTCCCGCCCGGGGCGGATTATATCCATTTTTATTATTTTTTTACCATTACATATTTCTTCCAGGTTGGCTTGCACGATCCTCGTGTGTATTCAGAAGGGCATCTTCAAGTACAAGAACATCATCGAGATCAATCTTAGCGTCTAGCCAATAGGACCTGGAGTCCTCCAGACCGTAATGAAGGGAGGCCCTGGAGGATTGATGTAATGAAAATAAATAAATGAAAATACGTTGACGACAAACGGAAAGTATAGACTATTTTCCTTCCTGAGACTATTTCCCATTTTTTGGAGCACATTTCCCTCCTTTCGATGTTTTAACGCTACTATCCTACTAAACCATTGGATAAAATCTGATGCTATAGGTACCTAAGGAGGTACCAAATCTTGTAATGTAAAAGATTTTGTACTCGCCTTCTTTCCACTTATTTATTTATTCATCTACTTTGTTTTTCTTGTTATTATCTAAAAAAGGTACGTATTCTTTCTGACTAAGTACAATGTTATTAGGTATTTTGAAATATTTTAGATTAGGTAAATATTAATTATTGCTAGGTATCTCGATGTTTTCCTTTTTTGATCATCTCGATGTTAAAAACTATAATTACCTATTGTTTAAAACATCAATAAACGATTAAAAAAAAAAAAAACCATTGGAAATCCAAGATGACGGTGCCAAGTAAAATTGTTTGAGTTTCGAAACTAAAATACAGACGCAGAATAAGGGCTTGTACTCGTACTGAGAGAGAAACAATCAATAATTTATTGATGAGCTGCCCAGCGTCTGGGTTGCCATATGACACAGCATACAACTCAAACAGACATGTCACATTATAAAATCAAATAATTTTACTAATACTAATGTTATTATACCTATCATAGATATAGACATTACTTTATTGATATCAAACTGAAAGCTCCCAAAATATCTGAACATTGACTCCACAATGTCAGACAAAATATAGGTAATATTATTTTTCTCCGGAACACTCACTCCTTGCTGATTTCAGACACGTCTGAATTGAACGCCAGACAATATCCGTACAGAGATTTCTGAGGCTCAAATATATCGCAACAATTGAGGAAGGTAGTACGCCACCAGCATTGAAGATCCGCAAATATGTCAGCACAGGAATGCTGCGTCTGAAACAGTATGGATATTGAGTTATTTGCACCTCATTTTATTAACAAAAATATTCTCGTGCTAGAACAATTTTTGGCCAATGTTTGGAATTGATGACTCAGTGTAGCTTGATAGCCAATATTTTGTGCATAAAAAAGTCATTTGCGTCCAGCCTAGTTAGCTCGGAGGGTAAGGCGCCTTTGTCGCGATTGCTGCCCGTGGCAAACTGTATCCTGGATAGATAAAGTTCGTTCTCGGAACGGCTGGCTTTGTCCTATCCTAGCTGTCTTCCTTCTATCTGCAATTTCGGGACAATAAGACCTCCGTTGTTACAGTTCCCTCAAATCAAACGTCTTCAAGAAAAGTATTATTGCTGATTTTTGGGGTCCGATGGGCCTTTGTCAAATTTTCAATATTATTTTTCGAAATTTCATTATCATTACCGATTAAGTTGTAAATTTTCTACTTACATTATAAAGAAGATCGTTCAAATCCAGCTGATTCAACTGCTCGAAATGTTTCAACCTTCTCACCCGATGCAAATCATTGAATTGTCCAAATTTCAGGGTGGATAGTACTTTGAGAAGTTGGTGGATGTCCGCTTGAACTTCGGTACTGTAGGAACTGAGATTTCTGTAGAATTCAAAGTCAGTATTATCTGTGAGAATACGACTACCATTTTTGTTTGGCCTGTTTGTTCGTTATAACCGTGATATCGATGTACATATTTATCAAATGGTCTGGATGTGTTACTAAAATTTCCGCCCTGGTAGGGAAAGCAGCACCTCCGGGATGAGAATCGGTGCTCTCGACCACTCGGGCACAGAGGTGGGCTGGTCCAGGGTCTAGAAGTAGAAACACTACTTTCACGTCACGTCACGTGAAGTCATGGGGAGTCAGAAAGATGCAGTTCAAAGTTTTCCCATAATATTGTAGGTAATTTCGTTCATGACAGCCACACTGCAATGACGTCACGTGATCTCATGTGACGTGATGTGATTGTAATCAGTATTATCTGTGAGAATACGACTACCATTTTTGTTTGGCCTGTTTGTTCGTTATAACCGTGATATCTATATGTATTTATCAAATGGTCTGGATGTGTTACTAAAATTTCCGCCCTGGTAAGGAAAGCAGCACCTCCGGGATGAGAATCGGTGCTCTCGACCACTCGAGCACAGAGGTGGGCTGATCCAGGGTCTAAAAGTAGAAACACTACTTTCACGTCACGTCACGTGAAGTCATGGGGAGTCAGAAAGATGTAGTTCAAAGTTTTCCCATAATATTGCAGGTAATTTCGTTCATGACAGCCACACTGCAATGACGTCACGTGATCTCATGTGACGTGACGTGATTGTAATATTTCCACCTTTAGACTTACCTCTCTTCACCAAAATAATCCTTCAAGAAAAAGTATCCATTTCTATGAACACCCGACAACTTACTATGAATGCACGCAATTCATAAATTCAAATAATTATCAAGAACTCATTTTATGTGAACGCCTAATATCTGTTTGTGTACGCAAAACGCTATGCTTACATGTACAGCCATAAACGAATTCATTTGAATGAACGCCTGACAACTCTCTGTGTATGCAATGTGCTTTGCATAATAAAACCCTTATAATGCGTTAACGCCTGACAACTCTGTGTATGCAATCTGCTGTGCATAAAACAAAAAAATGGCATTCATAGGTAATTGCACAATACTTACGCATCTTTGGAGATAACCAGTTTAGAAATGTAGTTTTGACTCTTACAGTTGTCTGGACAGTCACAGTAGATACCCACCTCATCATGCCTTAGCTCAGATTCAGCCTGACGAGGTCTTTCAGGCAAAAAATTATTGAAGTAATCTGGAAGACCAAAACAACATAAACTTGGTCAAAAAAGTTCATTGGGGCCAAGTGGATTGGAACACATCACAGTGATAAATAATAATAAAGTCTTATAGCACCTTACATCTTTCTCTTCCATGGTTGCCACATGTTACATTTTACCTGTGGCCCAGTGGCAGGTCTGGATTTCGCACGAACTTCATTCCGTGTACAGTGTTGCATGATCCGATGATGTTTCTCAAACAGTCGTCCGCCATGTTGTTTTTCTCTCGTGATCTTCTCCTGGCACTTGGATGAGATTTGTTGATCATTTGTTTTGTGATGTCTTTTTTTTTTAATATTGTTTTTATGCGAGTTATGTTAGTTCACTGGTAGGTAGTCAGTTTACAACGAAAGAAGAAAGTAAAAATGAAAATCCAAAATGTCTTTGTTTTTTTCTCGTGATCTTCTCCTGGCACTTGGATGAGGCTTGTTGATCATTTGTTTTGTGATGTCTTTTTTTATATTATTATTGTTTTTATGCGAGTTATGTTAGTTCACTGGTAGGTAGTCAGTTTACAACGAAAGAAGAAAGTAAAAATGAAAATCCAAAATGTCAAACTTACGACCTTTTTTGTTTAAATTGTCAGAATTGGAACAAGAATAAGTTCCTTATAAATTGGAACAAGAATAAGTTCCTTATAAATTACAAACTTGGACTACAGAATCTTCTACTTAGCAAAAACCCCTGTTGTGATGGATAACACTACGAACTAACAAAGCAAGTAAAACAAATTACAGAGTACACAACACAAGTATGTATCCATTTGTACACTCTATTCTAAAGAGGAGGAGGAAAAGAAAATCTGGTAACCTTAAGATACAACCAGAAATAATTTATCTGAGGCACAGTCCTAAGACGATATTTGTAACCCTGCAGCTTAACAAGCTGCAGGTCACCAAAGGCTCTCATAGTAAAGGTACATACATAATACCGTCACTAATCATTATTAATTGAGAGGTGCTGTGTGAAGTTAAGCCACACTGGGCTTGGTTAGTATTGGGATGGGTGACCTCTGGGTAATCGCGTGCTGCAGACTTTTTCCGGCCCCACTCTGGTTGAGGGTAATGTGTGAGGAGAGTTAAACCCTTTTAAAATAACTAAATAAAAACTTACATGAACACCGCGTTTAGCATGGACCCCGGGTGGAATTTCGGGTACCTCTATAGTGAACCTCAATCCGGACCAGGGCCCATGGTTGGCAGCTCTCCTCGGTCTTGGAGTTAGGGTAGCGTCTAACCAATAGGACCTGGAGTCCTCCAGACCGTAATGTAGGGAGGCCCTGGAGGATTGTAATGAAAATAAATAAATGAAAATACGTTGACGACAAACGGAAAGTATATAGACTATTTTCCTTCCTGAGACTATTTCCCATTTTTTGGAGCACATTTCCCTCCTTTAATAGGTAATAATAATATTTAAGTTTATTTTATTAACATTAAAATGTTCTTTTGGAATAAATCCCTTTAAGTACTAGAGTACTTTTAGGGAATTCTTCTTAATTATTTTTCTTCTTAAATTTTCTTCTTTGTTCATAGTTAGGTTAGAATAGAATATAGGTACCTTGTTTATCCTGAATGAAATGAACAAGTCCCTTTACTCCCGCAGTCTAAACAAGGTGTATAAAGCGGGATAAATGATTTGAGTCAGTAGAATTAATTAATAGGTATACCTATGGCAGTCTGGCAGTAGAATTATACGTAAATATGTCAAAAGTTGAAATAGCCACTAGCCAGCCTAGCACAAAAATTGTAAACCTGCTGCCCATTCTATTAACCGTTTCATCTCTAGGCAATTCACCCCCCAGTGTGGACTCCGTCATTGATTTCTTGAACAAATTGGACCTTAAAGGGTTAAACCGTATATGTATAATATAACGTGGACTAAGGGGCGAACGACATACTAAAGGGTTAAAGCGCCTAATTAGACAAAAAAGTTGTAATAAAAAAGCTCTGCTATATCACAAATATTTTTTTTTTTTTTTTCAAGAGGTTCGATGTTTTAACGCTTGTAAGTACCTACTATCCTACTATTCCTACTAAACCATTGGAAATCCAAGATGACGGTGCCAAGTAAAATTGTTTGAGTTTCGAAAGTAAAATACAGATACAGATAGGCTTGTACTGCGAGAGAAACAATCAATAATTTATTGATGAGCTGCCCAGCGTCTGGGTTGCCATATGACACAGCATACAACTCGAACAGACATGTCACAATAAAATCAAATATTACTAATAATAATTTCATTATATCATAGATATAGATATTTCTTTATTGATATCAAACTGAAAGCTCCTAAAGTAGGTATCTGAACATTGACTCCACAATGTCAGACAAAATACCTATAGGTAATATTATTTTTCTCCGGAACACTCACTCCTTGCTGATTTCAGACACGTCTGAATTGAACGCCAGACAATATCCGTACAGAGCATATTCAGTATATTGTTCTATACGTTTACATGTTCACCCTCATTGCTATATCTATTGATAGGTATCGTTATATCAAGTATGAGAATGTCAACATTCAGGCCCGCTATTCCAGCTTGTTCATCAACCTTTATATTTGGTGAGTAACTTCCACAGATTTAGCAATTTCCGGTTCTACAGACTAATGTTTGGTATCTGGCTTTGTGTCTATCCATTTTTGGCATAAATTGCCTTTAAACATAATAGGCACTGTAGAGCTGATGTGCTTTAAAAGAATAAAAACCATTAATGAATATTTTGTAACTTTGGAAACATGGAAATGGAAAGAGAAATGTTTTCAGCTTCAGAAATTGTAGTGTGTGTAGCAGTCGAAATTATTTATCAGGCGTAACTTACGTTATGATATACTTAGATGTCACGGAGTAAGAACGTTTTCTATTTCTTTTATAAGTTAGGTAGGTCTTTTATTTTTACATATTCAGTATATTGTTCTATACGTTTATATGTTCACCCTCATTGCTATATCTATTGATAGGTATCGTTATATCAAGTATGAGAATGTCAACATTCAGGCCCGCTATTCCAGCTTGTTCATCAACCTTTATATTTGGTGAGTAACTTCCACTGATTTAGCAATTTCCGGTTCTACAGACTAATGTTTGGTATCTGGCTTTGTGTCTATCCATTTTTGGCATAAATTGTCTTTAAACATAATAGGCACTGTAGAGCTGTGCTTTAAAAGAATATAAACCATTAATGAATATTTTGTAACTTTGGAAACATGGAAATGGATTTTTTTTCAAGAGGTTTGACAGAGGGAACTGTAACTGCTATGGTCTTATCGTCCCGAAATAGAAGAGAGAAGGAAGACAGGATAGGAGAAAGCCAGCCGTTCCGAGAACGAACATTATCCCATCAGGATAAAATCCGCCCCGGGCGAACCCGCGGCCTAGCGCTTACAAGGCAGACGCACTACCAACTAAGCTAACTAGGCTGGCCATGGAAATGGAAAGAGAAATGTTTTCAGCTTCAGAAATTGTAGTGCGTGTAGCAGTCGAAATTATTTATCTGGCGTAACTTACGTTATGATATACTTAGATGTCACGGAGTAAGAACGTTTTCTATTTCTTTTATAAGTTAGGTAGGTCTTTTTTTATTTTTTTTACCGTTACATATTTCTTCCAGGTTGGCTTGCACGATCCTCGTGTGTATTCAGAAGGGCATCTTCAAGTACAAGAACATCATCGAGATCAATCAAATGGAAAAGAAATTGTGGTTCCGTACCTAATATTTTGAAACACTTTTGTACATAATTGGAAAACCTGAATAAGCGGGAAAAAGTTGCCGGTCCCTTGGATTCCCAATGAGTAGGCTTGCCAAACGTCCCGAATTGGCCGGGACAGTCCCGAATTTCAGGGGGTGTCCCGGCGTGCCGTTCAGTTTTTCATTTTGGGGCGTTTTGTCCCGAATTTCCATTTTTGTCCCAGAAAAAATTCGGGACGCGTTTTTTAACTTTAAAAGAGATCAATCCATCCATGTGCAAGTACGAGATCAAGTTCAACCGGGACATCAACTACGGCCTCATCACCATCACAGACATCCTTCCGTTTGCTGTCGTCCTGTCCATCCTTCTCTACACCTACACCGTGTTCGGTATACTCCTCTACTATGTGAACATCTACAGCAAGATACGATGGAAGAAGCTGACGAAGAAGTTGAAAGAGATCGACAACATCGTGGAAATGTCGTTCAACCTGATCGAACGAAAAGGCGAACCTGCCTGTGAGGACAGTGGTGAAACGAAAAAAGTCCTCGCCAAAGACAACGGCAAGAAGTGGAAGGAGTTGAAGAAGCAAGCGAGATCGTTTTCTAAAGCTAGAGATGACAATAAAAGTAAAGAGGAAACTAAAATAGAAGAAATAGACAACCAAGTAGCTGAAGGGAATGAACAAACGTGTGTAAAGGAGACGGACAACGAAAATGCTGCAGGAAATAGAGCAAGTGGTAATCAAAATAAACACAATGACACATTCGATGACAAAACATCACGTTCGGGAAACAATCTGTCCACAAACACTGTTACTCACGCTGATAACAACGAAATTAAAAAGTTCACACGGATTTGGCGATTATGTTCGCGCGGATTTCGCGATTATGTTCGCGGATTTCGCGATTATGTTCGCGGATTTCGCGAGTTTTGGTTTCGCGGATTTCGCCGAGTTTGTTCGCGGATTTTCGCGATTATGTTCGCGGATTTCGTGATTATGTTCGCGGATTTTAGCAATTTTGTTCGCGGATTGGTGATTTTGTTCGCGGATTTGGCGATTATGTTCGGGATTTGGGCGATTTTAGTTCGCGGATTTGGCGATTATGTTCGCGGATTTTGGCGATTTATGTTCGCGGATTTCGCCGATTATGTTCGCGGTTTCGCGATTATGGTCGCGGATTTCGCGATTATGTTCGCGGATTTGGCGATTATGGTCGCGGATTTGGCGATTTTGTTCGTGGATTTTGCGATTATGTTCGCGGATTTGCAATTATGTTCGCGGATTCGCGTCCCGAATCGACATTTTGGATATTTGGCAAGCCTAAGTATAGGAAAGTACCTATACATAAGTAGTGCTTTCTGTCAGAACAAATCTCCAATCAAGGGACATCTCCTAAGGGTTCGCCACCCAACCAAAAACAAAAACCAGAGTCAACAACTCTTTACTATCGTGAACACGAGTAAATATGACAGTTTACTATCACAAAATAGTGAGAGACAAACAATAGTAATCGACAAGACAATTTTCTTGCTAATAATCATAGTATCAAATGAAGCATAGGATGAAAATTCAAAAACCAGAGTCAACAACTCTTTACTATCGTGAACACGAGTAAATATGACAGTTTACTATCTCAAAATAGTGAGAGACAAACAATAGTAATCGACAAGACAATTTTCTTGCTAATAATCATAGTATCAAATGAAGCATAGGATGAAAATTTTGAGCAATTTAATCGCGAGGCGATCGATCAAGAAATCAGTTGTATACGAACGCTCTTAGTGTGAACATCAAAACACAAGAATCCCTTGATTCCAAGAGAAAAAAAAATCAGGCGAACTTTAGAATTTTTCGAATTTAATTCAAAATAATTATAGCGAAAAATTTTCAAACTTTTCCCCCTGAAAAATCACAGAAGAGCGACTTTAAATGCATACGAAAAGAGGCGCCAAATTGAAAATTGAACTTTTGTCGCGTGTTTAAACCAAAGTATTAAATTTGTTCATTATTTATTTATTTATTCCCCTGTGATATTTAATTTAGGATTAATCTTTCAAATGACATCCCGCCGTCAGTTGAATTAGTTTAAATCTTGTGTTATTTATTTCGTGTATTTATTTTTGTACAAATTTGTTTTTCGTTGAATGTTTTAATTTTCGCAATGGCCGTTAGTAAAATTTTCACTTTGTTCTATGTCACAATCGTTTTCATTCTCGTAAGCAATGTTCGACAGTCGCGGGCGATGCACTCAGAAACGCAGGCGATGGTAAGTGATTCCGTTTTGGTGTTCTGAAGATGGCTTTGGTTCCGAAACGTCAATAATTCTAAGATTTGTCTTAGACGGGTATTTTCCCGAATATTGCTCAGACCCATCTTTGGAATATTTTTATAAATTGAAGCAGTATTTTGGAAATTAAAATTAATAATAAAAGCATGAGTTTTTGATTTTCACTTTGTTCTATGTCACCATCGTTTTCATTCTCGTAAGCAATGTTCGACAGTCGCGGGCGATGCACTCAGAAACGCAGGCGATGGTAAGTGATTCCGTTTTGTTGTTCTGAAGATGGTTCGGTTTGGTTCCGAAACGTCAATAATTCTAAGATTTGTCTTAGACAGGTATTTTCCCCAATATTGCTCAGACCCATCTTTGGAATATTTTTATAAATTGAAGCAGTATTTTGGAAATTAAAATTAATAATAAAAGCATGAGTTTTTATTTCACTAATAAACAGGGGTAGTCAAAAGTTAGGAACTCTTGAATAACTTTTGTGCGGCTTTAAACTTTTAGCTAACCTAAAATGTTACAAAGACATTAGAGCTGCCAAAAAAGTTTGGGGCGATCTCAGTTTGGGGCCCAGCGGACCACTTTAATTAAAAACCAAAACATGAGATTTGATAGAGGGAACTGTGTAACAGCGGAGGTCTAAAGGTCTTATGGTCCCGAAATCAAAGAGAGAAGAAGGATAAATAGAAAAAGGTCCAGCGAATTTTCTTAAAATAAAGTTCGCCTCGGACGGGAGTTGAACTCATGAGCTAGAGTTTACAAGACTCCCGATGCCGAACAGGTCGAACTACATGGGGGCTTTCGAAGAGTAAATAGCATTAAAAAGATATTTATTTATTTATCAGAAAACATAGTATGTCCGTTCTTGTGTGACAATGTGACATATTTAACTCTTTTCAATCACCACTGTACTAAACCATTCTTCCCAGAGTACTCTCTTCCTGACAGCCTAATATACAAGGTGTCCGGAATTTATCCCCATGGATATTTTCACCATCGATTCAGGAGGTCAAAATAACACCATTTTTTTAGAGTTGGACACCTTGTAGATACAACACATAAATCGCCACTGAAAACATTAAAACATAATTAAGTGGTTAAAACTGCTCGAATGGAAACTGCATAACAAATGCACCAAACACAACATAATGAAGTTTACACACAAGTACATATACATAATAAATTAATAATCATAATATTATAGTCAAGTGACTCAAAAATTCCATGAACAAACAAACAGTAACAAATCTAATTCAGCAATTAGTGCGGCCTGATGAATAGTATCTGACAAAACAGTAATAAGCACTCAAAGACATTCCATGATTCTAGAGAACGGAAAGTTTTCGAAAAACTGTGGAAAATATGAAATTTCCCAAATTCCGCGAATTTGTGGAAAATTTCTTCCTAATAAAATGGGTTTGTATTGTGTAGTCAACTGTGGAAAATATGAAATTTCCCAAATTCCGCGAATTTGTGGAAAATTTCTTCCTAATAAAATGGGTTTGTATTGTAGTCATCATGGTTTTGTATATTTTTGTAGGATTGTATGTTATATTATCATGGAAATGGAATTCGCGCGGTCTTTGCGTAATAAATTAATGGGACGAATGTCCAATTTTATTGATGTGTGACTGCAGAAAATTACCCATTATTGATGTCGTTCTTGGTTTCTTGATTCGTTTTAATTAGCATTTTGATGAGAGGGATATGGAAATGGAATTCGCGCGGTCTTCGCGTAATAAATTAATGGGACGAATGTCCAATTATTGATGTGTGACTGCAGAAAATTACCATTATTGATGTCGTTCTTGGTTTCTTGATTCGTTTTAATTAGCATTTTGATGAGAGGGATTTTTATCATGTTTGATTAGGGGGTTTCTATACTTTCTGATGAGGGATATTATATAATTTTTTTATGAGAGGGATTGGAACTAGGCCTATAATGGTGAGTGTTTGTCCCAAGGCATCTTCTAATTTCTTGGTAGATAGCTTAGTAAATCAAGATTAGTGGGTATATTCCGTGTGAAGAAATGGTTATTGGTTGTACCAGCTGTACCATGTTATTGGCTGTATCATCTTCTGTTTGATTTGATTCCCATTTGAATTTCCACTGGGCTGAATAATAAAAGTTTGTAATTCTGTCGTTGATTATTTATTGAGTGAGTCATCAAATGGTTATCCTAATTTTGTCTTGTTAACTCTCTATGATTTTGCTAGACCAAGGTAGTGATAGCCATTTGCTAGCCACTTCAGAATTCAGAGTTCCCATAATTCCTGATCCTATGATTTATACATTTTGACGTAGTCTGTACAAGAGAGATACCAACCTAAGTGGTGTAGTGGTTAGCACGGGGGGATCTGGTTCTTGAGGTTGGTGGTTCGAGTACAAGTCAACAAAATTTAGTAGTGATGTATTTTGGATCCACAAAGGAGTACACTTTTTCTTCTCCCCTCCTCCTCCTTCTTCTTCTTCTTCTTTTTCTTCCAACTTTTTTTGTGAATTGTAGTTACTCCTCTCATTTGTGAACACCCTATACTGTATCATCATCATTGGTTAACAGCCATTAGGCTGGTTTGCTGCAGTACGCCATGTTTCCCTGTCTTCTGCCTTCTGTATATCATTCCGTTTTTGCACCGGGAGGTACCTTTGCTTTGTGAACACTATATACACTATATATCGTGCAGTTTTAGCACTCAATGACAGGGCGTTCCTCATAGTTCACATCATCGTATTGTCCTAGGTTCATGACGTTTTTTATTGAAAATAATATACATACCTACCTAGTTTTATTGATAAATTATTGATATTGTTTGAATCTGCATACAATTCTTAATGTATAGGTATTTTTCATTCTTTGGCAAGTGTGATGGTGAAGCTGGGAATGTAGGTAAGTAAGGCAGGTATGAATTGGAAATAAATCTTAATATTAGCTAGGTATAGATACATTATTAGGCTTGCCTATTACTTATTGGCTTATTACTTATTACGAATCAGTTTTTTAAGTTTAAAAAATAATAATAATAAAAAAAAAACAGCTGAAAAAATTCCATTGGAATTAAAATTTGAATCCAAGCGAAGTGCTGTTTTTTCAAATGACGATGACGTTCAGAAGTTGACTCATTGATGGGTTTTACTTTGGAAATGACCCAGCCAGCGGCGCAACGTTGCGCGTGGTTTGTATCCAGTGGGGTGACCATTGGGGCATTGCAGGTCCAGGTTTCCCATTTAGACGAGTTCCACTTAGGTCCGACTGTACAAAGAAAAGAGACATTGATGAGTATTGTTGAATGACGTCAGATGACGAAAGTTGCCTATTCCCATGAACAACTGGAATGACCATTAACTCATCTTAGACGTAATGGGACCATTGTCGAACACCTGATGTGTGACCCATTCCAAGAATGACCCATTGTGGGACTGTTACCCATTCCAAGAATATTGATCACGCTCCATCTTGGACCTTGGTTTCAAAATGGCTAATTTATTCGGAAGAAAAAGACTTTTTGTTGTCATGAATCAGATCAACAAATAGTTTTTTTTTTATTTTTTTTTAATAGGTATTTATTATTATTTTTCAGGGGGTTTGAACCATTGTCTCTTGACTCGGGGGTGCTAGATTCAAATCCTGATTTTGATGGCAATTTTTTGGTCGAAGTTGTTTCGAGTGTTTAGCTGAAGTATTTATGTCTACAGTCAAACCTATTTAATAGGAACTCTGGATGAATGGAAAAGAAATTGTGGTTCCGTATACCTAATATTTTGAAACACTTTTGTACATAATTGGAAAACCTGAATAAGCGGGAAAAAGTTGCCGGTCCCTTGGATTCAGAATTCAGAGTTCCCATAATTCCTGGTCATATAATTTATACATTTTGACGTAGTCTGTACAAGAGAGGTACCAACCTCAGTGGTGTAGTGGTTAGCACGGGGGATCTGGTTCTTGAGGTTGGTGGTTCGAGTACAAGTCAACAAAATTTAGTAGTGATGTAATTTGGATCCACAAAGGAGTACACTTATTCTTCTCCCCTCCTCCTTCTTCTTCTTCTTCTTTTTCTTCCAACTTATTTTGTGAGTTGTTTTTATTCCTCTCATTTGTGAACACCCTATACTGTATATCATTCCGTTTTTGCACCGGGAGGTACCTTTGCTTTGTGAACACTCTATACCTATACACTATGTCGTGCAGTTTTAGCACTCAATGACAGGGCGTTCCTCATAGTTCACATCATCGTATTGTCCTAGGTTCATGACGTGACGGTTTCCAGATGATGCGATTTGCGAGTAGTTCTAATCCAGGATGTAGGTTCTACATCCTACTCTAGATCTGAGCTCACGGCAGTGCGGTAGGCCAAATTCTAGTTAGCGACGAGGTGGAATTTCAAAGAGACAATCTGTAGAATAAGTTTGAGATGAAACCTAAAGTGAAGTCGAAAGGACCGGAAAGTCGTGAGCAGTTCTAATCCAGGATGTACATGGGTTCTAAATCCTACTCTAGATCTGAGCGGAAGGTCAAATTCCAGTTAGCAAAGAGGTGTAATTTGAACGAGAGTAACTAGATTTGTAGGTATGTATATCTTCTGGAGCTTCTCCTGAAAGGTGTTGTAATAATGACCTATTGCTCCCTAAATTTTTAGTATAGGAACTAGATATCAGGTATTTCCAAAAATTCTCACAACTTATATTCCCAAAATTTCCTGGGTTAACGCCATAAACGAGGTGTTATCAGGCAGACAAAAAGTTAGACCGTGTTACATCATGCCAAAAAAGTTGGTAAAAGGTTATCATTTTCGGTCAATTAGCCTGTGAGATAAGGGTGATGTTTCACTGGAAAGAACCGAAGGTGTTTGTTTTATCACCTGTTATTTCACCGGGAATTGCCAAAAAGATGAAATTTCAAAACAGAGGCAGAGCCTAGAAGTTTCAGGTTTACCTAAAGCAGCGTTCACACTTAGATCGATCTACTTCGCTTGAAACACGTTCACACTATAAATATTTCTATCTTTCCACCAAAATCCTTTGATTCTTACAGAGCTACTTTATATGGGTTCTAGTTGATTGGCATCAGTTTAATACAGTTGCCATTGAGTTTTTAGAGAAGGTATCACCAAAATTGAACGAAGTCGGGCCACGATAGAATCAGAAATTTCAATCTGGACAACAGATCGGAGCACAGCAAAGACGTCCAGCCTGCCCAGCCCGACAGATCTGAGCACAGTGGTGACGCCCAGCGTGCCCAGCCCGACAGATCGGAGCACAGCAGAGACGCCCGGTCTGCCCAACCCGACAGATCTGAGCACAGCAGAGACGCCCCGAACTTACCCAACACGCCCCTCTTCCCCACCCCAACAGATCGGAGCACAGCAAAGACGTCCAGCCTGCCCAGCCCGACAGATCTGAGCACAGTGGAGACGCCCAGCCTGCCCAACCCGCTAGATCGAAACACAACAGAGACGCCCAGCCTGCCTCTGATAATTTCTTTGGTTCCCTACAGGGAGATGATCTACTAATCAGCTGTGGTGAAAGCGTTGATCCCATTGTAGTGACGTCGGTCAATCTGGAATGACTCATCAAAAAAAGGCTGCTGTCAATTTGCTTTCTGATAATTTCTTTGGTTCCCTACAGGGAGATGATCTACTAATCAGCTGTGGTGAAAGCGTTGATCCCATTGTAGTGACGTCGGTAAACCGAGACCAAAAAGATCTGGAATAATTTGGAATGTTTTGGAACACAACTTGCTGATACCTGCGTGATATACCTAATATCACATATAAGCAGAGTCCTTCAATTATGACGTTTATTTTTCTTAAAATATGACTCTAAAAATATGACTTTATGCCGTTTATTTTTCGTGAAATATGACACATAAGACATACAAATATCACACATGATCACAGTGAAAGAAAACATCGGAAGTTGGCTGGATTAGCTCCTCCAGGAAAACTCTACCACTTAAAAGAATATGCATATTTCCTTCCTGGTCTGTCTGGATGACATCTTGTGTATTCTTTTTCAAGCCATTTTTTTTCCAAACAGTTCCATTATATTTATTAGGTGGGGTGGTTCTTTTTATATATACCTATGATCATCTGAAAATTTATGTAATCCCTGTCTTTCTACCTCAGTTTAGTTCCTTCTTCCTATTCTTTCTAAGTTTATGAGGACTTTCAGACCCTTTTTCAAAGATCTGTTCGGCTGTTTCAACAAGAGAGTTTCCTCTTCTCTTTCTCTTCTTCTTCGTCTCCTTCTTTTTTCCTCCTCCTCCTCCTCCTCCTCATTCTCATCCTCCTCCTTTTCTCTCATGTCCATCATCTTTCTATTTCAACTTTCAACCGTTCATCATCACCTGGTTTACCACTATGGTCATTGTCATGGTCACTTGTACGAACCATTTCCATGTTTATTCCATACGTTTCCCGGTTTCCTATACCATCATATTTTATTTTATGTTCTTTTACTACTATTTCTATTAGCATAATGTCTATATTATATTTCTATTTATTATTATTTCTACTACATGGTATTATTTTATTATATTCTATTTGTATTATCTCTTTTAACATTATGTCTATTAATATTATTTCTATCATTATTATTACTATTATTTCATGATATTCTATTAATATTCTCAGTGATGCCTCGGCTGTGTGGTTGCCTTGGTCATTGCCAAGGTGAAGATCGTCTTGCATCGTGTTTCTGAGTTCCTACCACAGGTTCATCATGCTTTGCACCTCCATTATTCGTTGTTTTTTGCATTATTCTTCTATTACTGTTTTGTATTCTTCTTCTAATACTGTGTAGAATTGTAGATAATCTCTTTTATTACGATTAAAGTGTGTAATAGCAACGTTTAGCCGGTTGTATTGTGTATGTTAATGGGTAGGGCATGTGTATATTGAGCTCGGGTGTGTGTGCTTCGTAAGATTTATCTGGATATTTGCTTGTTGTTGGTGTTGATGTTGTTGTTGTTGTTGTTGTTGTTGTTGTTGTTGTTGTTGTTGTTGTTGTTGTTGTTG
>NW_007380525.1:21100-23132 GCF_000475195.1 Diaphorina citri
CGGGGCTGCAGCCCCGCGGCACGCACCCCGGATGGATATCCAGTTTGTAACCCCCTCGCAAACCGCAGGACAATTCGAGGAATCATTATTACGGATCGTAAAGTATTGCTATTTTACACGTAGATAATAATAAATATGACGTGTGGCTAGGAAAAATTAATACAATTCTATTAAGAGGTGTACTTTTGGTTGTAAGGTCGAGTGTCAACTCTTCAATTACCTTTTTTGTCTAAAAAAAAAAAAAAAAAAAAAAAAAAAAACTTGTAAGATTTAGGTACCTAATAATAAATATATTATTTGATCGGTACGGCTTTATGGCATAGCATCCCCATTCCTATCCAAGAACAGAAATGTTTGGTTAGAAAACGTATAGGCCTGTGGAGTCTCTTTATGTCAGCAGTTTCAATAAAATCTCTTTTATTGCAAGCTTTCAAAACGTCCAAATATGACCCGATATTTTTAATGCCAGTATGAGACAGTAGTTCCAGCCCTAAATGTCTTGGCGATGAAAATCGGCCCAAACCAAACCCAGCCTGCCTTTAATTCTTAATTTTTTTTCCCTTTTTTTATGTTGGTTTCCTATTGTTTCAGGTTTGATTCACTTGGTTGCATTTGGTTTTATGTAATTTCCGGATAAAATTAGCAGTTTTTCCTATTCGCTAAGTTTTAGTAGGTATCCTGTACCTATGTACATGTACACCCATGTAGGTAGGTATCTTCTTCCTAGTTCATAAACCTGAGGTTAAAAGTCCTTGTAGGTAACTAGTTTATTTTCTTCTGCTTGTCTTCTTCTTCTTTCCTTGTTTTCCTCCTCCTTCTTGTTTTTTTTTTTTTTTTTTTTTTTTTTCTTCCTTCTTCTTGGTTTTCTTTTCCTTCTCCTTCATCTTATCCTTCGTCTTCTTCCTCTTCTTCTTCTTCTTCTCCATTTTGAGGATTAGTCCTCAGTCTCTCATTATTTTGGTGAAGAAAAATGTCTCCTCTTTGCGTTAGTACTCTTCTTGGGCCTTGAAAACTTAGCAGTTATACCTACCTACAGTGACGTTAGTTAAACCCATAAAAAATGAGAGGAATAATAAAATCCTCTGGGTACCAGTTCGGGATAGGTACTTAGAAATGTTCCCAGTCCGATTTCTTTCAGAATACTTAAATAGCTTTATAGCTCATTTTCTATTTTCTTCTGTAGGATTGGACTTTCCAATTCGGATCAAAACCGTCAGACATGTGGTTGTTTTTATCACGAATGATAAGTAGGTAGGTAGTATTTATTTTATACCTATTTACAAAGTATTTATATACATATTATGTTATCTCTATGTATTTAGAGTTCTATGTACCTAACCTGTGAAGAAATGGTTATTGGTTGTATCAGCTGTACCATGTTATTGGCTGTATCATCTTCTGTTTGATTTGATTCCAATTTGAATTTCCACTGGGCTGAATAAAAGTTTGTAATTCTGTCGTTGATTATTTATTGAGTGAGTCATGGTTATCCTAATTTTGTCTTGTTAACTCTCTATGATTTTGCTAGACCAAGGTAGCCAGCCTAGTTAGCTTAGTTGGTAGTGCGTCTGCCTCGTAAGCGCTAGGCCGCGGGTTCGATTCCCGCCCGGGGCGGATTTTATGATTTGATGAGCAATATTATACTTACATGAACCGAACCTTGTCTCTTGTACCTACCTAACGTAAGCACTATGTACATACATATGTACCTATTTACTTAAGGTATATTAGGTAGGTATACCTACCTATAGGTACATAGTTATCATTTGTTGTGATAACACTGATTAGGATTAGAATGAATAAATTACGATTCACACGATGTAAGGAGACTGTACCAAACAATGGACAGGTCAGCTGTGCATTGGCCATCAACCTTGAGCAATTTACTCATCAGATCAGAACAGATGGTAGCGTTGCTTGATTGTCAAAGCCGAATCGCCTGTCTTGAAGATTGTTAGAAATCAAGAAGCTCCAGCAAAAGCTTAACTTGAGTAACCAATGTCGTCTTTTTTCGGCGTTAAAAATTTCTTTA
>NW_007380526.1:0-22891 GCF_000475195.1 Diaphorina citri
TAATGTTGACTTTCTAAAACTGAAAATAATTAAATGTTTAATTTTTTAACGATAATCCCCGTTTGACCTTTAAATTATAACTTTCAGTACTTGAGGTATCTATCACTAGATGGCCATTAATTAAATACCTTCCTATTAGGCAGGTAAGATGATGAATACATCTGACTTTTCATTATAACCCAGAGAATCCTATTAAACCCCAGATACTCCTAACAATGGTTCACCCAGTATAGATTATTGCACAAATCACAGACATCAGATTATTTGAAGTCATAATTAGACATGAAATCTTGAAAATAAAATCAGTCTTCACGAAGAAAATATTCGAGAAGGGACAACACATCCTTCGGAGGGGTTTACTGAATTTCCAAATCTCCTTGTATTCATCCATTGCTAAATATTGTCCCTCTGATTAATTGTAGGGACAGATGCTGCCATTTTACGCCCAATTAAGACCCTTTTCAATTTATTAATATTTCATTCCTAAATGCTCTCTTTCCCAAATCTTTCTTATGAAAGCATCCAATATGATACAGTTCCAAGTTATTTTGGAACCACAAGGCTGAGAATGAAAGTAATTGATTTTTGTTAACTTCAATGTACCTAAAAATCTTTCAAATTTAATATGTAGGTGACTGAAACTCTATCTGTACAAGTTCTTCATATGGATTATCTGTTTGAACGATTTTCCCAAATTTTTTATGAGACGGAATTATTTCAAAATGTTCTGATTTTGATTAACGATCTGGATTACCTATTATTATGAGGGTAGGTAAGTAAGTGTATTCAAAAAGAAGGAACTTATTACCAGCACTTATTACAATATTATTACAATTTTTCAAGCAAATTACCTCAGCAAGCAAGACACGTAAATACCCCAATTTGTACCTCTCCTCCTCTTCCCACTCCTTCTCTCTAATTAATTTCCACCTCCTTCTTCTTCCTCTTTTAGTATTTTTATTAATTGACTAATTACTTTCGGAAAATATTACCCCAGAATGAGGGGAAGAGGGATTAACGTCCTTGTGAGAGGAGGTAGAGTTTATTAGGAGACCAGGGAGGGAGAGGAGTTATTGGGGACCATCCGGGATGACACATGTTAATAGAGACGGCAAAGCCCCTATCATTAATTACCCTATATACCCCGGGAAAGTTTGATAATTTTGGGGTTTTGTTTCCAGACTGGGATGTCATTAATTTTTGTATAATCGAGGATAATGTTCTCCCACTATGAGGGGGGACCTCTCTCCAGCACCCCCACCCTTAGTGGTGTCAAGGATAAACTTTTCCTTTGGTCCCATCATTTTCATCAATACAGTACGATATTGACACCTTTATATCTAGATGTTTGAGTGCTGTTTTTCCCCCGTATATTTTGATGAAATAACCATTGTACTTTAAGCTTTTGGATTGACTTTCTATTTTAATTTATCCCCAGATGTAGTGCTCGTAAGTTTCGACATGTTTATCTAGGAATAGTAATTTCTGAAACACCCGGTACAAAGTAAACAAGAAAGTTAAAGCAAAGTTTATCAATAAACTTGGAAAGGCAAAGAGCCCAGCACAACATGATAAAGGATATGTTGTTTTTCTTTTTCAAACCTGATAAAAGTAAAAGAGAAATGCTATGTTAAAGGTTTTTTTGCAACCCCTTTTTCTTAGCAGCTTGCAAGCTGTTACATGCTGCGGTGAACGCCATTATTACTAGCCTGAAAACCCCCACAACTTTCTAGACCATCATTTTTCCCTTCTCCCTCTTCCTTTTTTTATTTAAAAAAATCTTTTTTAAAAACTCTCTTCTCTCTTTTATACTTTAATCCCTTTCAATGGACAATATAAAGGCCATTTTGACCTTTGGCTTAAACTTATTCAATTATCTCCCTTTGTTTCTTTCTTTTCTCTCCCTTTCTCGGAGCTTTTATAAAGTTATGTCTTTGTTTTTACCACCTACCTAACTGAGATGTTAGAAGTAATTGCCTATAGCTTCTACTTTACTCTGTTACGGGGTAATAACAAGTATTTTGTTACCAATTGTTCGGCTATTTGGATTTAAGTTTGACTGCCGCTTTAAAGTTCATAACAATCGAGTCAGTTCCTTGGTAACGTTATCCAGGCTTACTCAGGATATGTAGAATATGATTTTGAAAATATTCATTCAAAACAAGTCGAGTACCTCGAATATGTTAGACTAATCAGACTCGGAATTTAATGTAGGTATTATTTATCAATCCAAGCAAACTCTAGGAAAGGTAGGAGCACGGAGAACAAAATTAGGTGACCAAAAACCCATGACCAGAAAACTAAACCTCCAAGCCATAAGACTCGTAAATAAAAATATCCCCGAAAGAAAAGAACCAAAAGAGTGTAGTAGGTATTGAAAATAAATAAAAAAGGAGAAACAAAAAGTCAAATTAAAAGAAGAATTATTGACCAATAAAAAGCATTTCATATTACTTTAATGTAGCAGATTTCGATATAAATGGCGATACTTATATTTCTATACAATGGAGAAATGTACTTAACATTTTGGCCGTTACTCCAATGCGGTATTTTAAATTTATAAACATACTAGCGTTGTGGAAAGGAGAAAGGGATGAGGAGGAGTAGAGGGGAAAGGAGGGATGAGATCAGGAGATATAGACGGGAAGGGAAGAACATGAAAACATCTTAATATTTTTTGTACCTAGGGTAGGTATGCATTATGTATTATTTGCTATTATCTACTAACTGTATAGTTACAGATATACTTCACAAAAATATACCTAATAATACCTACTGTAGAAGTCCATATTATATCCTGTTCAGGAGCAAGAGTATGTAGGTATTGGTTATTTTTGAACAGTAGCACAAAAGATGACATACCTACCTATAATAGGAACTGTTTCTAGGTACCTACTACATAGCCTCTGCTAAGTAGGTACACATACACAATGTACAAGTAGGTACATACTAATGTAAGTACATAGTTTTTAAAATGTTGATAATAATGTTCCTGGACAGTCTGACTTCATATTGGCTTCAAGGTAAGTTGAAAGAAAACATTGGAAAAGAAAATGGCTGACTCAGAAACAAGTTCGTTGTATCTTCCATAATATTTTCACTTGAATGATTCTATTACATTGATTTTATTTTGTTTGTAATTTCTCAGCACATTATTTCGACCTTTATGTACACATTGTTCCTTCGTATTTCACATACTCATTTCTTTATATCTAGTCTAGTGTATGAAGAAGAACTAAGTATTGTACAAAAAATTAAAACAGTGGTTTACAAAATATGTACAACCTACAAGTAATATAGGTAATGTTATTTAAGACCACGTCTTCAAAGACACCTGTATTAAATTTTATCACAGAAGGAATTGAACCCAGGCATCCTACGTACTAAAACACTGTGATGACCGCTATCAAGGATTTACTGTAAATGAATTGATTGATTTCTACTCATTTCTTTACATCTAGTCTAGTGTATGAACAAGAACCAAGTTTTGTACAAAAAATTAAAACAGTGGTTTACAAATATGTACAACCTACATCCTACAAGTAATATAGGTAATGTTATTTAAGACCACTTCTTCAAAGACACCTGATGTATTAAATTTTATCGACCACAGAAGGAATTGAACCCAGGCATCCTACGTACTAAAACACTGTGATGACCGCTATCAAGGATTTACTGTAAATGAATTGATTGATTGTAAAGAAATCAGACGAAGATAATGTGTAAATAACTCTGTTTAGAAGGTAGGTACAGGAGTTCCAAAGGAAACATTGATTGAGTAAATTGAGAAAGGGGAATATGCCACATCCACCAATTCTGGTGGATGTGTAATTTTTACCTGAAGATAATGTGTAAATAACTCTGTTTAGAAGGTATAGGAGTTCCAAAGGAAACATTGATTGAGTAAATTGAGAAAGGGGAATATGCCACATCCACCATTTCTGGTGGATGTGTAATTTTTACCAATAATGAAATACCTATAGGTGTTGTGTGTAACTGTGTATGCATAAATTAATTGGTTTACTTTAGATGTATCTTCCTTTCGCACTATTTTCAACCTCATTTTCTCAAAGGTCAGGTCCTTTTGTTTTTGTCTGCTTACTTGGTCAAACAAATATCGTATTTTACCTAGAGAGAAGGAATCAATAAAATTTATTGACAGACTGCTCAAAGTTTGGGTTGTCAAAACGACACAGCTAAAATTCCAGTGAAAATTCACTCGGAAATAGGGCCCTCTTTGGCCCTGTTGAACTCAAGAGTTCAATAAGACGTCCGCCTGGCCTTTTCATTACTTAATTTTTTTTATCAGTCAGTGACATTGAGGTAGAGTAGGACTTTATTTTTATACCTAATAACTACCTTAATTTATCGCACGAAAAAGAGTAAAAAATGATATTTTATAGGAAAAGTATGCCTACAACATAGGTACTAGGTATACATACATGCAAGTACTTACAATTTGCTAGTCTATCCCTCCACGCAATCGGATTGCTGACAAGTCCCTGTAGTCCAGGCCAATATATTGATGACCTTGATATACCTACAACATAGGTACTAGGTATACAATTATAGATACATGTAAGTACTTACAATTTGCTAGTCTATCCCTCCACGCAATCGGATTGCTGACAAGTCCCTGTAGTCCAGGCCAATATATTGATGACCTTGAAGTAAAATCTGCTAGTCCGGGATGTTTGGTCCCATTATGATGAAAATAAGAGGCTGCAGCCATCCCAGCGGCGGCTGCCATACCGGCTACACTACTGAAAGACCTAGGTAAGCCTGGAGGAGGCCTTGATAAAATTTGTTCTATCCCGTGAGGGTTTCCACCTGGAC
This sequence comes from Diaphorina citri, assembly GCF_000475195.1. NCBI lineage: Eukaryota > Metazoa > Arthropoda > Insecta > Hemiptera > Psyllidae > Diaphorina > Diaphorina citri. The sequence continues at coordinate 4,837 of NW_007380526.1, forward strand.
TAGTTTTCATTTCGGTCATGGAATGTAACGCGGCTAACGGCGGACTCCCGGAAGAGTCCAGGTAATTTGTTATTGGGGTAATCATTCGGTTGGAATTATCGTCCGAATGTGATTGTAGCGAGGATTGTGTAGACCCCCGCGAGTCGTCACTCATATGTTCGGAAGACGCCGTGGTGAAGCACTGGTTAGAATTTACAATTAGAATTACAAGAGAAAACACAAACACCGGATAACATGACGGATAAACATACTCTGGAAGAAGAACTCTCGTTTCACTGTTCACTGAGTCACAAACTCTCCTCATTGCCACCCTACGCTCCTCCTCTTGGCCGCCCTCCTGTCATCTCTACTCCAATCATAAGCCTTGGAAAAGTCCATCATAACGAGTTTTTGATACCCTACTCTTAATAGCGACACATTGTCAGGCCCTCTATTACAGCTAATTTACTACGTCTTAATGATGAGCTCGACTGTAATGTTATTCTCATACACTACTCCGTGTAATTACTTGAATTATATTTATTTTATTTCTAGGGCAGAACGCAAGGTGCAAACCTCGCACCTTATTATTTTAATCGAGCGTGGCTTAGCTTCTCCATTCCTTTACGTAATTTATTTGCTTAGATCTACATTTAACATGATAGTAGATATTGGTAGTATGTATTGATACTGATTGGTGTTCTCCTGAATTGGTGTTCTCCTGTAGTTCAATAATTAAGGAGGACGGTAGCGCTCCGCTCCGCCAAGTTAATTCAGTGGACCGTAGAACTACTTCAGAAATAGAGCCAATTCGGAAACAAACATACAGGAAAACAAAATGGAAAATGTACCCATCTAGCTATATTATTCATCTTCATCTATGTTTCTTCAAAAGAGTGCTGTTACAACCTGTAGAAATTTCCATTCAATATTTGGGGATCTACATAACAGGTACCTAGTATTATCTTGATTGGTTAATATTCAGTAAGTCAGTACCTATGTATAGGGAGGTATAGGCCAGTGATCCATACTTGAGTAAAATCACCAGTCAATGTACAAGCTCTTTAGTGATGGAAGTTTTACACTCTATTCGGTGAAAATCTCAGTGGGGCCGAGGAAAGCTAGCAGCACATTTATGCCCAAATGGTCACCCATCTGAATTTCAACCATGTGCAACATTGCTTAACTTAAGTTAACTTGCTTCAGTGAACCCATTGGTAACTGATGCAATGAAGGCGGATCCTATTACAGAATTCAACGGAATGGAAGAACTGGGGATATTTGATAAAGTGGAGAAAAATTAGCGCCAGCCTAGTTGGCTTGGAGTGTAGCGCTTGTGACTTGCAATCGTTAGGTTTCGCTTGCGAGTTCCGCCCGGGCCGAACTTTATCCTAAACAGAAGAGGTTCTCGAATCGCAAAGGCTGGTTTTCTCCTATCCTGTATTCCTTCGCTCTTTGATTCCAGGACGATAAGACCTCTCAGTAGTTACAGTTCCCTCTATATCTAACCTCAGTAGTTAAGGTGTGTAAAAAACATGGTCAACCGGCCGTCGATCGACGAGGTGAATCTATGTTGTCGATGCAGTGTGGACGGTTCAGTCGGCATCAATCGATGGCCGGTCGACTATGTATGGACACACCTTTACCTGTCCTCCTTCTCTCTTTGATTTCGGGACGATACGACCTCAGTACTTACAGTTCCCTCTATATCAAACCTCAGTAGTTACAGTTCCCTCTATATCAAACCTCAGTAGTTACAGTTCCCTCTATCTATATCAAACGTTCTATCACCACTGCACTGGCGCTGGCTTATACAAAAATACATGTATAACTTCTCACTTTTTTTCAGATTCACATAAAACCCACTAATATTTGTTGATCCATTATTAGTTGAAATTTTACTTCGTTACATAACGAAATTTTTGAAAAGCTTCTGGACATTTGCAGTTTTGGAAGTTTAAGTTTTAACGTTTAACCTACTAAACTACTTGATTTTCCCTAATGTGGATTTGGTGGATAATAATAATAAGTATGGAGCAGGCTGAAATTGGTAGAGCGTAGAGATTAGCTAATGCTTGCTTATTTACGAATGTTATTATTGTAGTGACTGTTTGCAGTGTTTGTACCTACATGATTATACTATAAAACCAAAACTCGTCTCATTTCAATTATTTATTCTCCTCTTAATTTGATTGTGAATATATTATTGTGCCATTTTCAACTTGGATTTCTTCCAAAAGTGGACCTATTTTTACCCAGTGGAACCGCAGCCCTACAACTATTAGTGATATACTAACTATGCAATGTGCAATAATTATATTGCCAACTGGATCATTTGACACATCCACCAAAATTGTTAACTTCGATGTCTCCCTAACTACTATAGCTTTTTTAGGAGGCACATTCTCAAAGTTTATTCAAATTTGGGATAAGATAAAATTATTGGGAAAAAAAATCACTGTTTTAATTTATGTCTCTGTCCTAACTCGTTTTTTTAAAATATCAAATGGACTGTTTCCCTACAGATTTTTTCTTACAATTTAACCCTTCCTATTTTTTGAAAATTTAATAACCATTGACACATCAAATGGACTGTTTCCCTACAGATTTTTTCTTACAATTTAACCCTTCCTATTTTTTGAAAATTTAATAACCATTGACACTTACTTTGATTAAAATTTAATTAAGTTATTTTCCTCTTGAAGAAGTGGTCGTAAATAACATTTAAAAAGTCTTTTTTTTTTCTTCTCCTTCTTCTTCTTCTTCTTTATATTATTATTTTTACTAAGCAGAAGAGGACTTAAAAATGCAATCGTTCATTTTTACTTTCCTTATCCTATAGGAAGGAAAGTAATGTAATCGGGTCAAAATTTCGATGGTCAGTTTTTAGTGCCAAAACACGTCGAGAAATTATTTACAAGAAACTACATTACGTTAAGTAAAGTATCTATGTAGGACATGTATTGGGTATTTACCGTTAAGTAGGACGGTAACTAGGAAGAAGAAAGTTAAGTACCTACATAGGTATTTAAACAAAAAGTAATATTAATTTATTTTAAGCAGAAATAGAAAATGGAGAGCGAAAAAGGTATGGCAGAGTAAGCAAGAAAGAAATTAATGTTTTTACAAATACTGATATTAAATTTGGAAACAGGATATTGAAATTTTAATTTTAAAAGGAAACAAAGTTGCTCAGTCATAGTCACTTGGGTTGGGACTTGGGAACAAAGACAAGTGAATGTCTTAAATAAAGGATTTGGATTTGGGTAGGTCCTGCGTGAAAGTTCAAGATTGAAAAATGATGAATAGAGAGGTTGTGATGCAAGAACAAAGACAAGAGAATGTCTTAAATAAAGGATTTGGATTTGGGTAGGTCCTGCGTGAAAGTTCAAGATTGAAAAATGATGAATAGAGAGGTTGTGATGCAGGAACAAAGACAAGTGAATGTCTTAAAGGATTTGGATTTGGGTAGGTCCTGCGTGAAAGTTCAAGATTGAAAAATGATGAATAGAGAGGTTGTGATGCAACCTACTGGGAAGACAAAATCCCATAATATCCCAACAGCTACTTATACCTACCTGATGTCCCTTATCTCTGGTGGGAAGATAAATCAAGAAGAATTAGAATAAATGATAATTCTGTTCTTCAACCGTTTCAGAAGTTTCTGCTTCTCACATCCAAATAATACGTAAGTAAAAGTTTCAAAAAGTCCTTATAGGTAACTCGCCGTATACTGAGTTTGGTTTTCATCTGTCTAAACATTAGACATTTACACATTTCTCCACAGTGTTTTGGTCTCATCTTGTGGGTGCTAGTCATTAGGAAACCCGACTACATTTGAAACTAATTAATTCTCAAAGAAAACCGCAAAATTTCAGTTCGGTATGACCTGGCTTTGTGAACACGAATTCCTTGTCTAAAAAGTTTAAGAAGTTCGGAATGAAATATGACTCTTTTTAACAGAATCGCAAAATTGCACATCCTCCTATGTAATTCTAAACCCAGAATGCTTTCAGAATTACAATAAACGTGATGGCGTGTAATTAAATTTTACTCTCGGGTTATTTGTAATTGTTTTCTGTGAAGATGAGAACCTTGCACATCCTTCTATGTAATTCTAAACCCAGAGTGCTTTCAGAATTACAATAAACGTGATGGCGTGTAATTAAATTTTACTCTCGGGTTATTTGTAATTGTTTTCTGTGAAGATGAGAACCCGTGCAACGGTTGGCGGCCTTTTACCGTTTTTTGGCGGTTTTCGGTGTAATTTAACAATATATCGGGAACGGTATGAACTAGAGACTTGAAATTTGGTATGGAGTTTACAAATGTGACAAGGATGCAACTCAAAGTTTATTTATTTTCTGATGATTATTAAATTTAAGGCATGCAAGAAGAAAGATTACTTCCTTTCAACCTTGACAACTGGTATCTAAGTCTGTCACCCTCGCGTCTTTCCTATAGCCTTCTCCATACCTTGCTACCACCCTGTAATAAGTAACTAGAAAGTAAAGATGCACATTAGCGTGTAGGTAAGAAAGCAGTCGGTGACGCACCCTGTATAACAATAACAGATTAAGGTGGAGCACTGAAATACAGGAAGTACCTTGGTATGTTCATTGGGTTACCAACAATACCTAGATAACAAAGAGACCCTCGGTGTTACTGTTGCCCAGTGCTCACCAAATTCACAATCTGGATGTCTTCTATACAACAGCTTGGTGTAGGCACTCGGTAAGGTCAAGAAATGCTTGTTAAATTTATAAGGAAACACAAACGCACAGGATAAAATAAATGTAAAATAGGTAGAAGATGGTAGGATTGATCAAGGGACATAAATAATTTAATAATTATGAATGAATAGATAAATAAAAATTCTTCTGCCTGAAGAGAAACAATCAAAACGGTTCTCTTGGTATAAAATATAATGGTGACATTTTTTCTATGGAAAATTGGTAGGTATCAATTACCTTAGTACGGAGAAAAAAACATGAAATATTGGCAAAAGACCACGAAACATGCATCACGAAGCACGAACAATCAATAAAAGGTAAACAAATAAATATTGTAACATCTCAATATTCGGAAACACAAACGCACAGGATAAAATAAATGTAAAATAGGTAGATGATGGTAGAAATGATCAAGGGACATAAATAATTTAATAATTATGAATGAATAGATAAATAAAAATTCTTCTGCCTGAAGAGAAACAATCAAAACGGTTCTCTTGGTATAAAATATAATGGTGACATTTTTTCTATGGAAGATTGGTAGGTATCAATTACCTTTGTACGGAGAAAGAAACATGAGATATTGATGGCAAAAGACCACGAAACATGCATCACGAAGCACGAACAATCAATAAAAGGTAAACAAATAAATATTGTAACATCTCAATATTCCAACATTACAATTTGTTATGCAGATAACGGATTGGAGCAACTTCCCATCACCTTTCTATGAATTTGAATCATACAAGTAGATAGACAAAGATCGGAAAATTAATTAAAACAGTCACCTAAATACCTTTCAAGTGGGAATAAAAGTCAACCAAATATCAATCACATAATTTGATAATTTATTGATTAGGAAAGAAACTGTACAAATTAGAGCAATACAGGTAGCAGCTAGGTATAATAATATTTCTATTATTTAGCTCAAACTGCGCACTCGTTCACTGCGCATCCAAACCAGTTGTTTTGCCAAGAGGTCAATAGTTAGTTCTGTTGCCAGGCTGCCAGTTTCTTCTAAACCAGTGTATGTTGTGTTCACTGTTCGTCAAGTTTTTTAGTTTCTAACTTAATAATTTATTGGCATACCCCTAAGAATTCTAGGTAAAACGACTGCTCGAAGACCATGATGCTTCAATGTTTCATACATACCTTTAAATATATCATCTGATGTTAAATCTTGAATCATTAAAATTTTATTCAGGAGTTAGTTTGACCATCTGGATTTGAAAGGGCTAATAGCTTTTGAGTTTTCGAACACTTTATTCCTTTATTACATGAATATTTTTTTATAGGTATTATTGTTAATAATTTATTGGCATACCCCTAAGAATTCTAAGTAAAACGACTGCTCGAAGACCATGATGCTTCAATGTTTCATACATACCTATATATATCATCTGATGTTAAATCTTAAATCGTAAAAATTTTATTCAGGAGTTAGTTTAACCATCTGGATTTGAAAGGGCTAATAGCTTTTGAGTTTTCGAACACTTTATTCCTTTATTACATGAATATTTTTTTATAGGTATTATTTAGTTTCTAAGTTTGGAATGTATATTTTTTTCTCTTGGGTGTAAATCATATTTTTTATTTCTGAAAAAAGAAATCTGTGACTGTGTTTTTTTACCAGACATTTTATTGTGTACTATTGGACGTCTCTGTGTTCTTGTATGGAAAAGGTAGCCTTCAAAATGTAAGTTGCTTGAAATATTTATCCTTAGTTACCTTTTGGTCATGAAGAAATTAAAATCAGCTCTAGATACGAAAAGCAAGCTGAGATAAATGATAGAATATGATGGAATGTGATAAATTTCCAACTTTTAGGATCATGCTTGAGGTTTGCTGAGGAATTTGGGTTTCTTCTCTCATATATTATGTGTATTGTTTCTCGTCATTTAACCATGTTAGCCATAATCTATGGTTCACTCATCTCAAAATGTAGGTAGGTTGTTGATTAATTAGGTATTTATTTATTAATCACATGATATGAAAATATGTAATTTAATATGGAGAAGGTAATTTTCATATAACTGTATAATAAAATCTGTTCAGTAGAAATAGGTAAAGGCTAGAACAAAGCACATTTATACTCAAGAAATAACAAGAACAAATAAGAGAAAGTTTAATCCCTTTTGCCTTTAGTACTAGAGAAGAAATGTACTCCATTAGTTCTTCATACATCTTTAAAGATATTTATTTCTTTAACACATCCACTGGTTGTAAAACCTTTTGAAAGAAATCTCATTATATTACTCATGAGGCTATTGATTGTTAGTATAACTAAAATGAAGGAGGATCCACACATAACAGTTTACTTGACAAGTCTAGTTTGAACAAGAAGTTGCGTGTGGACGGTGAAATTTTTCCTCAAGTTTACTTTCCTAAAGTCTAAGTCCACAACATGCAACAAGTTACTCTGTCAAGTAAATTGTTACATGAGGACCCTGCTTACGGGCGTAGGGGATTCCCCAAAGTTCAGCTACACTAGAAGCTTGAAATCATGAAAACTATCAATTGTATGCCGCCATTTCAGCAGGCGTTTCCATCTTACTCAAAGATAATCTTCAAAGCAGAAGTCGGACATTTGAAACAGAACTTGTACCTTTGATTTAAACATGCAGATTAGATGATTATTATAATTAAAAACATGATGTCCATCTCACATTGAAGTATCCACCCTCTGTCTCTACCCTGGCACTGAAAAACCAAATCTGAAACTCTCTACGTAGGTGTGCTCCGTATTCAAGATGATAATTATACAAGCCAGCATTGTGTGTCTGTGCAGTAAAATATAATATATTCTGGCTGAACAAATTCAAACATGTCAATATTTGCATATATGCGATCAAATAATCATACAATCTGCATACGACTGTGGTATTATTAACTGGAGAGTGGAGACGGAATGTTCTAAGGTGAGCCAGATCTATAATCTCGAGAAGCTATCTCGGTTCTCAGTATCTGTTTCCAATGCAGATTGTTCACCCATACAATGTGGAGTGTGTGGCCATGGGGAAAATTTGTGACTTGGGAAAAGAAATCAACTTTGAAATTTGTTTGCTGGTTGGTGTACCTACACTACTTATCATTACATTCTCTTTTGGGTAGAGGTAGAGAACATCACCCTGGTGTATGGTTGATATAAAAAGATATCGTTTCTTTCTTTGCCATCACTATTCAGCGAAAAGCTAAAGCCGCTAAAACAACAACATTCTCTTTTGGGTCATTGTCCATTCCATTATGTAAACCGTTCTATTATCCCTAGAATCCCTCAAGACAACCAATAAATGCCTACATAAGAATTAGAAAACAGTTATGATTGAATTATTATTCTAACTGACGCATTTTTCATTAATCCCGAGTTACTAAGGAGGAGGGAGAAACTTGGAAATTGCATTTAATTCTTTAATTTCCGACCTAGCTGTAATGGGTATTGATGGTAGAACCCGGAAATTGGGAAAATAAAAATGATTGGAATTTTGGGTGGAGGGTGGTGCAACCGACTCGACTGTAACAACAATCGTTATATAATAACAGCAACAACAACAACAACAACAACAACGTATACAACAACAACAAGACAACCAATAAATGCCTACATTGGAATTAGAAAACAGTTTTAATCCCGAGTTACTAAGGGGGAGGGAGAAACTTGGAAATGGCATTTAATTAATTTCCGACCTAGCTGTAATGGGTATTGATACTGATGGTAGAACCCGGAAATTGGGAAAAATAAAAATGATTGGAATTTTGGGTGGAGGGTAGTGCAACCGACTCGACTGTAACAATAACAATCGTTATATAATAATAACAACAACAACAACAACAACAACAACAACAACAACAACAACAACAACAACAACAACAACAACAACAACAGATTTTTTGATTTGGCGTGGTGGAGTGTTACCACTCTCAATCCTAACAGATAGAGAAAATACAGGAATATTATATGGGTAAATTTGATAGATACCCATGCCATGGAAGAAAACAAACACCTCTTGACACACTCATTTCCGAACATGTTTGTTTTTTTGTTCACACCGAATGAATTGAAAGTTTACTCACCATTTTGCTTCCGTACCGTAATGGTAAATATAATGAAATATGTCTGGCCAAATCTCTACGGCCATGTAACAAGATGGCGATCAGTCCCGTAGTGTTAGGAGAATATCTGCGACAGAAGAAAAAGTGGAGCGGTAAAACTGACATCCTCGGGAATTGGTGGCTGTGACAAAATCTTTGGACCTGAAAAAACAGTGAAGAGTGAATATCACCATGGTCAAACTGCAGTTTCCCACGAGACACTGAAATCGAGGATCCAGGAGCAATGTGTATTGGTAGGAATAACTTTTAAATTTTAACTCAAGGCTTGAGTAACGAAAATCTGGTTATTTGAAACCTTTAGCAATTATTGAGGTTTAATTGGTAGGAATAACTTTTAAATTTTAACTCAAGGCTTGAGTAACGAAAATCTGGTTATTTGAAACCTTTAGCAATTATTGAGGTTTAAAATTTCGTACACAAAAAGCCCACTCTAAGGCTTTGGTGTGGGGGCAAACAGCCCCAAAAGATGGGTTAAGCACGAGGTTCAAAAGGATAAATGGATGACCACTGAGGTTGAAACTCCAGCAAAGAAGGCGATAAAACTAGATATGACTTCATAACTTCAGAAAAAAAAATGTGAATATGCAGGAATTGGAGGAGTAAAAAATACATATTTACCAAGAAAGTAATAAGAAAGTATAATGTGACGGTACAAATCTCATACGGGAGTCGTCACTGCGTTTAGTCAAATCTTCCAGAACATAACATTACATCAAAACAAAATATTTTCCCATTATAAGTTCAAATCACGTGGCCTCTTAGGCTGAACTTTTTCTCTATTTCCCAGATGTATTCTCGCTTGGAATTCTTTTTTCCGTGCATGCTTCAAATGTAAACGTAAGGGATTCTTAACTTGTGCGAACCCTTTTCTGGTGAAGTTTGGATTTGTGAATATCTTTCTTCAACTCTCTCAATTCCTGCAGATTTTATTCATTTTATTTAGACTCTTTATTGGTTATAATTCAATGTACACAAATACAGGAAATTACAAACAAAGGGCGAAATTATTGCCTTCTTCTTGAGCCAAAGAAGATTATCTTTAGATCAAACTAATAATATAATGATAAATTGATAATTACCTTTTAATAAAATCACGTATATTTGTCATCAAAATCGCTAGACTCTTCATTGTTGTGACACTGCTGCAAATTGAATCGGGACCTCCAGAGTATAAGACTCATGTGATATCCACTTGGCCATGGCTGCTGCCCAGGACTTCCAAAAGGAAGAAACGTTGGATACTTGGAACGTCCAGTTTGATCATCATTGAAGCTGTGAAAATAGTTTTCCGTGCATGCTTCATATATAAACGTAAGGGATTCTTAACTTGTGCAGCCCTTTTCTGGTGAAGTTTGGATTTGTGAATATCTTTCTTCTTCTCACCCATGCAATTTCTGCATATTCACATTTCCTTCTTCTTGAGGCAAAGATTATGATCGGTCAAACTAATATGTAAAATAATGATAAATTGATAATTACCTCTTAATAAAATCATGCATATTTCTGTCACCGAATTTGCTAGACTCATCATTTTCGTGACACTTCCGCGAATTGAATCCAAGACCTCCAAAGTACAAGCCTCATGTGATATCCACTTCGCCATGGCTGCTGCCCAGGACTTCCAAAAGGAAGAAACGTTGGATACTTGGAACGTCCAGTTTGATCATCATTGAAGCTGTGAAAATAGTGCAACCGGAATATGAAATTATTTTCTATAGAAAATAAAATGAAAACCCCAACAATATAATAACATTACACCATCTCTTCTGTGAAGGCGGACCCTATTACAGAATTCAACGGAATGGAAGAACTGGGAATATTTGATGTGAAGAAAATTAACACCAGCCTATTTGGGCTTGGAGGGTAGCGCTCCTGACTTGTAAAGCACTAGGTCACTCTTTTGATTCCCGCCCAGGCCAAACATTATCCTAAACAGCTGATGGATAAGGTTTGTTCTCGGAAATGCTGGCTTTCGCCTATCCTGTCCTCCTTCTTTGTTTGATTTTAAGACGATAAAACCTCAGTAGTTACAGTTTCCTCTATATCAAACCTCAGTTAAGGTGTGTCCAAACATAGTCGACCGGCCGTCGATCGACGAGGTGAATCTATGTTGTCGATGCAGTGTGGACGGCTCAGTCGACATCGATCGATGGCCGGTCGACTATGTATGAACACACCGTCAGCTGTCCTCCTTCTCTCTTTGATTTCGGGACGATACGACTTCAGTAGTTACGGTTCCCTCTATATAAAACCTCAGTAGTTACGATTCCCTCCATCACAACCACCAAACCGAAGAGGCAGCTGTGGAAAGGAAAAAAAGATTTCCACATAGTTTTCGCATATTGAAAACGAATCAAGACTGACCACATGTGTCCGCCTCATATTTTTTTGTTCTATTCACACCAATATTGCATGTCATTTACTTTCCATTCTCTCCCTTGCCCTCAGCGCTCACCCTTTTCCTTCATTATTCTCTGAAAGAGGGTGAGCTGGAATTTCATTTCCCTCGTACGGATGATATCGGGGTTTTAGATTCTTGTTTCTACCCGTTTCTACTCGTATGTTTGGCCAGAGACCAATGTTATTAGGAGCCTGTTCCGTGTCCAAATTCTGTACTTTAAATTGCAGTTCGGTCGAGTTCGACTACTTATGGCCGGAGCCACAATTATAATTAAAACTCAGTTTAGGTTTAACTCTTTGATTAAACAATCGGATATTTTATCCTGATGGGATAATGTTCGTTCTCGGAACGGCTGGCTTTCTCCTATCCTGTCTTCCTTCTCTCTTCGATTTCGGGACGATAAGACCTCAGCTGTTACAGTTCCCTCTGCCAAACCTCTTAAAAAAAAAAAAAAAAAAAAAAAAACAATTCCTGTCTTCCTTCTCTCTTCGATTTCGGGACGATAAGACCTTAGCTGTTACAGTTCCCTCTGTCAAACCTCTTAAAAAAAAAAACAATCGGATTGGCTGAAAATTCTGAAATCAACCAATCAGAACGCTTAATTCAAGAGCTAAAACTCAAACCGAGTTTTAACTCTGATTCTGGTCCTGGTCAATAGTCAATCTATTTCCTGTACATGTCTATTGCAAAATGTTGAGTGCAAATTCTTCATGGAATAGACCCCGATTTGAAATCATCGAAACAAGAAACCTACTCAAAACTTCAATAGGAAAACAGAACAAAGAAAAATCCTTATCAATAATAATAAAGATGTGGTCATAAAATCAAGCGGCGCACCTTTTGTAATAACAAGAGCAACATGAATCTGAATAAATCCTCAAGTAACAACGAATAGAACATCAAATGAAAGTCTTCGCCATCTTGGAAAATATTGAGCAATAAAAACAATGTAATAGCAAAAAGTATGGTTGGAATTAAAAACAGTAAAATTTAAGCATGTTCGTGTATGCTTTCGATTTTTTTTTTTGGAATTGGAAATTGGTCAGGTGGCATTCCAATAAAGTTTATCGCTATATTTCTAATAATCTCGAGTCTTTTATACACAGTGTTTCTCCTGTCAAACTTTCAACATAATAGGATAGGATTGGTAGTATACATATTGGTACTCCTTGATATTCTTAACATGATAGTATTGGTAGTATGTATTGATACTGATTGGTGTTCTCCTGAATAAAGTGAATGCTTCCTGAAGTTTCTTTTAGAAGTGATGGCATTGGCTGAACTTGGCCTGTTGTAGTTTAATAATTAAGGAGGACGGTAGCGCTCCGCCCCGCCAAGTTAATTCAGTGGACTGTAGAACTACCTCAGAAATAGAGCCAATTCGGAAACAAACATACAGGAAAACAAAATGGAAAATGTAACATGATAGTATTGGTAGTATGTATTGATACTGATTGGTGTTCTCCTGAATAAAGTGAATGCTTCCTGAAGTTTCTATTAGAAGTGATGGCATTGGCTGAACTTGGCCTGTTGTAGATCAATAATTAAGGAGGACGGTAGCGCTCCGCCCGCCAAGTTAATTCAGTGGACTGTAGAACTACCTCAGAAATAGAGCCAATTCGGAAACAAACATACAGGAAAACAAAATGGAAAATGTACCTACCCATCTAGCTATATTATTCATCTTCATCTATGTTTCGTCAAAAGAGTGCTGTTACAACCTGTAGAAATTTCCATTCAATATTTGGACATAATGTTTAGATACCTCTTCTAAGGTAGAAATAGGTAGGTATATAAAAATTTTCTTTTACAATTTTTTTATGTCATTCTATTATATGATCTTTGGAAGGCGGATTTTTATTCAGGTTTTGGTATATAAAAATTTTCTTTTACAATTTTTTTATGTCATTCTATTATATGATCTTTGGAAGGCGGATTTTTATTCAGGTTTTTATTGTTATTGTTTTCTCTCTTGTCTTATATCGATGATGTTCTGTCCTCTCAATGTCTTTGGCTTTTTATGTGTTCGAAGAAAAGTACCCCATATTCCTATCTTTTATGCCTCAATCCACACGGTCTAAGTACTTGAATTGCTTTACTTGCCTACTTCGTGTACAGTGTACACAAGTACACTCGGGTTTTTCATATGCCAAAGTAGTGCTGCGTCCTGCCAAGACAACCGTATGATTTTCAAATAAATAAACCATTTTCTTAGTTTCTTTTGATAGCGAATCAGTGTGGACTATGGATGCACTTGCACTATCACAGGATTGATCATCTATTTCACTAAACAATTATCGTTAGGTATTTGTTGGTGGATAAGTACACTCGGGTTTTTCATATGCCAAAGTAGTGCTGCGTCCTGCCAAGTCAATCATAATGAGGCTGAAATTTCAACCGTATGATTTTCAAATAAATAAACCATTTTCTTAGTTTCTTTTGATAGCGATCAGTGTGGACTATGGATGCACTTGCACTATCACAGGATTGATCATCTATTTCACTAAACAATTATCGTTAGGTATTTGTTGGTGGATGTGCTAAAAATCGCTTTTTTCGATATTGAGATATTGTTTACGAGAAATTATAAGATTTTTTACAAGAAACTACATTACGTTAAGTAAAGTATCTATGTAGGACATGTATTGGGTATTTAGTATTTACCGTTAAGAAGGACGGTAACTATAGGAAGTAGAAAGTTAAGTACCTACATAGGTATTTAAACAAAAAGTCATATTAATTCATTTTAAGCAGAAATAGAAAATGGAGAGCGAGAAAGGTATGGCAGAGAAAGCAAGAAAGAAATTAATGTTTTTACAAATACTGATATTAAATTTGGAAACAGGATATTGAAATTTTAATTTTAAAAGGAAACAAAGAAAGAAAATCTGTATTGAAAAACGCTTTCTTTTTAATATTCTCAAATTGAAGAAAGAAAAAAATTACATTAATATTATTGTTTTGAATGCTGTCGATGGTGAAATATTTTCAAATGAATTGCCCCAACAGAAGCAGATTATTAGAGACAAGGAGCTTTCTCTAGGTTACAGGTGTCTAATACCTTCATTTAGCCTGAGGCTTAATGAGCAGATCGCTGGTTCGAATCCCACAGACCATGAAATTTTTGTTTCTTCATTATGATAACTTTGTAATTTTCCTACACTCCTATAGATTACAGTATTAGGTACCTAAATAGGTACGGGTGTAGTAGCACTTTACTGCGGGGTAGCTAAACGAGCTTATTGACTTATTGGTCTTCAAGGAGTATAAATAAGCACTCTGTTGAAGTTTAAAATTCAATATGTTGAATTTCAAACTTTCACTTAAAACTTAGGTACTTTTACTTACTTTTACATATCTTTCGGATGAGGGAAGTAAAAGCAAGACGAAAAAAAAAGAAAAGAAAATTGAATTGACTCGATAAAAAAATGTATAAAAAATTAAGGAACAAGAAAACAAGAGAGAGAGAGAGAGAGAGAGAGAGAGAGAGAGAGAGAGAGAGAGAGAGAGAGAGCTCAGTTTTGTATGTGATCTACCGACGGATGAGTACCCAGTCATTGTGTGCTTAGTACTTACAGTTCACCTTTGTATCACATACCCTAGCTCGTACTCCCCCAGCGTGGGTGGTATCCGTAGAACATAGAACAAATATCATAACTATTATGTTCAAGAACTGGTGTAGTACTTATGAGGATAGTGTTTGGTTTCACCATGAAGGCAAGAAGAGCCTAAAAAGGGCCTGTAACCAATCTAGCCTAAAGGTAACCAATCTTACTGAGGGAAATGTCCAGCAGACACCAACCTCAGACTGTAGGTGGTAGTTAGTCCGGTCGATTTCGGATTTGGCAATACTAAACTGAAGATGGATGGTAGTCGAAAAACTACATTTGTGACAAGCATGTACCAAAGCTCACAACTTTGTGTTAGTATCTACTTTATAGTTAGTCCGGTCGATTTCGGATTTGGCAGTACTAAACTGAAGATGGATGGTAGTTGAAAAACTACATTTGTGACAAGCATGTACCAAAGCTCACAACTTTGTGTTATTATCTACTTTACTGTTTGGTAATTTCTGTGAGCTATGGAGCTAGGTAGTATAGTGTTGTTAACACTTTGATCCAGAGGATCGTGCATGAATAATCGCACGTATTACACAGGAAAGGTAAATGGCATGATAGTAAATTTTGGTTTTAATTGTTATGACTTCTCAGGTTCTCTACTAAGAGTTTGTTGTAAGGAGTGGCTTCCAACTTGGATTACTTATTTAGTAGGTACGTAACTGGAATACCAAACTGCTGAGCATCAGAGTAGCTAAGAACAAAGACACCAAATCAGGGTAGTAAAATTCAAAACACGAAAAAAAAGGAAAGAAAAGGTTATTATTATATTTTTTTCTTATATTTTCAAAATTAAAAGTATAAGCGCCAAATTTAGGATCATTAAGCTCCATGTGTCCCCGATTTTTTCTTTCTTTCTGTTCTTTTTTTCCAGTTTTTATTGGAAAAGTACGATTTTCTCTTTCTTAATTAGATTTCAAAATTGGAAACCCATTAAGGTAAAATTTAAGCATGTTCGTGTATGCTTTCGATTTTTTTTGGAATTGGAAATTGGTCAGGTGGCATTCCAATAAAGTTTATCGCTATATTTCTAATAATCTCGAGTCTTTTATACACAGTATCAATGAAATATTCCATAATTTTATTATGATTCCAAACATCTCAACTTATTTCTTTATATTTTTTTACTGTGTCTACTAACAGGCAGCTAATACTATAAGTACTTAATACTTAATTTTATGGCGGCTCTAAACCTATATGGCATGAGGAATCTAGTGATAAGTGACAAGGGAAAGACAAACCGTGAAAATTTCGATGACCTAGACATTTTTCTACTGAGTTACGTATGTAAAAGAGGATTTTCCAACATAAAAACCATTGTTACAAGGAGCAAGATAATGGTGACAATATCTGAAACCTGCTAGGTATTTACCTAGGTACTTATAACAACGTCTAAAACCGGCTATAAACGTCCTTTATCAAAGCGGCCTAAAGTCGAATCTTTTGTGACTTTATCAAATGCATACAACTCAGTTGTTACAATGTGTCTATCAGAATTACCTTGGTCTTCCGATTTACCTATCAACATATTTACTCATATACGTATGGTCATCATCATCCTTGTGACAATCTATAATAATCTATTGCGCCGACATGATCACGCCTCGCGAGATGTTCAACTCAAACACTCAAATCTTTTATTACCGCTGGAGAATTCCTTGAGCTCATTGCAATCGGTTTTATTGCAATGGCAAGTAATTTCAATAATCTTCCGATCTGGCATTGTTCAATTTTTTTTCCTGCATTTCTTCGAATGATAGGCCAATGTCTCTCCGCTGAATCTCGTAGGATGCAAATATTTATTTTTATCGCCATGCTAAGGCAGTTCCCTACGGCTGGATGCATTCCTTGATTATTAAGATGATAAGACCTTTCAACCTTGACAACTGGTATCTACAACGTCTGTCACCCTCGCGTCTTTACTATAGCCTTCTCCATACCTTGCTACCACCCTGTAACAAGTAACTAGAAAGTAAAGATGCACATTAGCGTGTAGGTAAGAAAGCAGTCGGTGACGCACCCTGTATAACAATAACAGATTAAGGTGTAATGTTGGGTTGCATAAGAAATTGGCATTCGCCTATCAGATGTATAAATTTATTTAATTGAGACAGACCTTCAAACTTCAAGATTATAGGAGCCAGCCTCGACTTTTAGTCTCGTAATTACGTATGTGAGAGTGTGTAATATAAACTTTCCGAGGGTTATAGAGCTTTTCTTGGAGTCAAGATATACGGGGTGGTAAGGTATTTGGTACCGACGGATGAGTACAGAGTCATTGTGTGCTTAGTACTTACAGTTCACCTTTGTATCACATACCTTAGCTCGTACTCCCCCAGCGTGGGTGGTATCCCTAGAACATAGAACAAATATCATAACTATTATGTTCAAGAACTGGTGTAGTACTTATGAGGATAGTGTTTGGTTTCACCATGAAGGCAAGCATAGAACAAAGAACTGGTGTAGTACTTATGAGGATAGTGTTTGTTTTCACCATGAAGGCAAGAAGAGCCTAAAAAGGGCCTGTAACCAATCTGGCCTAAAGGTAACCAATCTTACTAAGGGAAATATCCAGCAGACACCAACCTCAGACTGTAGGTGGTAGTTAGTCCGGTCGATTTCGGATTTGGCAGTACTAAACTGAAGATGGATGGTAGTCGAAAAACTACATTTGTGACAAGCATTGAGGGAAATGTCCAGCAGACACCAACCTCAGACTGTATAGGTGGTAGTTAGTCCGGTCGATTTCGGATTTGGCAGTACTAAACTGAAGATGGATGGTAGTCGAAAAACTACATTTGTGACAAGCATCATAAATAGGTGTAGCTTACGGATTATTTAATATTTTTAATTACTTAGGTTCGATGTATGATAAAATGCTTGAGCTGACTATAAAAGACAGGCTAAGAAATGGACACCTTGTTTAGAAGTCACCGAATTGAAAATGTAGAAGTCACCGAATTTTAGGGAAAATGGGAAGCAAAGTCAAATAAGGATCTGTTCTCTCATTTTTCTCCGACCCTTGCAAAGTTGTTCTTTAATTTTATTTCAAAATCCATTTTACGAGCTAAGGAGGAAAAAAATCGCGTTTTTTTCTGCTCTTACATCAAACCCTTTTAATTCCTAAGGAAGGAATTTGACTGCCAACCCTTGTTTCCTCGTTACCCTTACCATAGAACCTGAATATGAGAAATATTGTTTGGTGTTTAGTCAGG
>NW_007380527.1:0-22886 GCF_000475195.1 Diaphorina citri
AAAAAAAAAAAAAAATAATAATAATAATAAAAATAAAAAAAATCACCTCGGTTTAATGAAGCATGGAATATTTCTTTTATTTTTCTCTTATATATTTTTTCTCCTTTTTTCTCAATTTCTCCTTGAATTGGTTACGAAACGAAATGAGAGGAAACAAAGCAAAGGGGAGCAAATAATAAATTTAGCATTTCACATAGCGTGCACTCAGGATGCAGGATGGGACACAAAGGTTCACAAGACTTCTAGGCAAAAAAAACCGGGGCGGTAAGAAACAAAGGCGAGTGGGGAGCGTGAGATGCAATGGGTGACTGACACGGGATTAAGGAGATTAGGCCTAAATTAATCAAATCAAATCTCAATTTGTTTGTGGTAAAGCATAGCTTTTTCACAACTTTTTGTGGATATCACAGCATTACTAAGTGCTTCCTTTGCAATCAATTTCCATATTTCAATAAGATTCCCGTCCAAGATGGACTTCATCTTAATTAGATAATATTCAGTCTCGAAACTGCTGTCTTTCTCCTAACCTATCATTCCTTCTCTCTTCGATTTCGGTACGATAAGACCTACGTTGTTACAGGTCTCTCTACGTTCTTACAGGTCTCTCTACCATCTTTCTCCTAACCTATCATTCCTTCTCTCTTCGATTTCGGTACGATAAGACCTGCGTTGTTACAGGTCTCTCTACGTTGTTACAGGTCTCTCTACCATCTTTCTCCTAACCTATCATTCCTTCTCTCTTCGATTTCGGTACGATAAGACCTGCGTTGTTACAGGTCTCTCTACGTTGTTACAGGTCTCTCTACCATCTTTCTCCTAACCTATCATTCCTTCTCTCTTTGATTTCGGTACGATAAGACCTACGTTGTTACAGGTCTCTCTACGTTGTTACAGGTCTCTCTACCATCTTTCTCCTAACCTATCATTCCTTCTCTCTTCGATTTCGGTACGAAGCTATGTATATGAAATAATGCTTTACCATACAAAATAGAGTTATAGGTATGTAAAATTACAATTTGCTATATAAAATAAAGCTATATGTAGAGGCTATAACATAATCACTGCGTCACTCAATTAGTAACACATTGTCCAGACATTATTTACAACCATTATTCATTCCTATTTCTCTCTGTCTGTCTCTCTCTCTTTTCCTCTCCCTCTCTCTCTCTCTCTCTCTCTCTTCCTTTCTCCCTCTCTTTTCCTCTCTCTTTTTCTCTCTCTCTTTCTCTCTCCCTTTTACTCCCTATTTTCGTCTTCCCTGCTTCCTCCTCTTCCTTCCCTTTTCCTCTCTCTCTCTTTCTCTCTCCCTTTTACTCCCTATTTTCGTCTTCCCTGCTTCCTCCTCTTCTTCAATTTCCCTCCAGTTGTGTCTCTCATTTAACAAATCTCTTTTTCCTTCTTTTTGCAGTTTTTGCCCTCTTTCAACTGGGCACCATTCCCAAGCCAGACGGCCAAGCGGGTCACCCCAAGGAGCAACTGTTCAGGTCAACTTCGGGTTCCACCACACATACACAACAAAGACCTTTTGGTGTTCCACTAATGACATGACACCGGGGCGGTAAGAAACAAAGGCGAGTGGGGAGCGTGAGATGCAATGGGTGACTGACACAGGCTTAGGAATATTAGGCCTAAAATAATCAAATCAAATCTCAATTTATTTGTGGTAAAGCAGAGCTTTTTCACAACTTTTTGTGGATATCACAGCATTACCAAGTGCTTCCTTTGCAATCAATTTCCCGTCCAAGATGGACTTCATCTTAATTCCTTCTCTCTTCGATTTCGGGACGATAAGACCTGCGTTGTTACAGGTCTCTCTACCATTTAATAAATCTCTTTTTCCTTCTTTTTGCAGTTTTTGCCCTCTTTCAACTGGGCACCATTCCCAAGCCAGACGGCCAAGCGGGTTACCCCAAGGAGCAACTGTTCAGGTCAACTTCGGGTTCCACCACACATACACAGCAAAGACCCTTTGGTGTTCCACTAATGACATGACAGGAAGACTGGCCATTAGGAAGGACAGAAAAAGACAGGGAGGAAGAAGAAGGGGAGGAGAGGAAAAAAGAGAAGAGTATGTAGGGGAGAGGTGAGAGAATAGATGGAGAGACGGAGGGAAAGAAAGAGGCTAGAAGGGAGAGGACAAGAAGGAATAGGAGAACAGTAGGGGGAAGGAAAAGGAATGAAGGAAGAAGAGGGTGAAAGGGAGAGGAAAACAATAGAAGGAAGGGGAAAAGGAGGAGAAGAAAGGGAGGAAGGAGATTATGAAGAGAGGAGGGAAAGAGGACCTTTAACAGGAAATTTTCGGAACGGAACTCCAAAGAAAATGTTGCAGTGTGGACACAGGCTTTCATAAGGAGGAAGAGGAGGAGGAGGAGGAGGAGGGGAGAGAAGGAGAAGAGGGGAAAATAAAGTCGCATAGAGGGTTGGAAACTTTTCACATTCTTTTTAAAACG
Source organism: Diaphorina citri (assembly GCF_000475195.1). Lineage (NCBI taxonomy): Eukaryota > Metazoa > Arthropoda > Insecta > Hemiptera > Psyllidae > Diaphorina > Diaphorina citri. The sequence goes on from NW_007380527.1 coordinate 2,451, forward strand.
CACGACTAGGCTTTTCAGTATTTTTTTCTTGGCTGGTGCGGCGGAATTGGCTTGGTTTGATGCGGTGTCTGAAAATTGAGCTCGGAATACCAAGTAAAGCAAAATCAAGAAATAGTGGTGGAAAAAAAAGGAGAAGAAGAAGGAGGAGAAGAGGAAGAAGAAGAAGAAGCAGCAGAAGAAGAAGCAGAAGAAGAAGCAGAAGAAGAATAAGAAGAAGCAGAAGAAGAAGCAGAAGAGGAAGAAGAAGCAGAAGAAGAAGAAGAAGAAGAAGAAGAAGAAAAAACTTAGGTATAAAATAAAGTATAGTATAGGACTATCGTATATCTATGTTATGAAATACTAAATGTTCCACACCACAAAAAGACAGAAGACAGAAGGAGCAGCAGCAACAGCAGCAAAGAAGCACCTTCTGAAGGACCACCAGGTCTGAAAGGCTGCGGTCACCTCTTTGCAAATTGTTAAGCATCTATTATTAATTGTGGTACTATTATTGTGGTACTATTATTGTGGTACTACTATTATTGTGGTTCTAACACCCTAGACCAGGGGAAGTAACCCAACAATAGAGATCTTCCACCCTAACTTGTGGCACCCTATTACTATTTTTTCTCCTCAATGTGTTTCATCCAGCCCTAACTCTTTCCCTCCCTTTATGCCTAATTTGTTTCCAGCCCTGGCTCATCGCCCTTCTATCCCATAATTTCCCACTTTATCTCATTGTATGCACTTCGCCTCTGAACTATAAATTTTTTCCTCAATGTGGTTCATCCAGCCTTAACTCTATCCCTCCCTTTATGCCTAATCTGTTTCCAGCCCTGGCTCATCGCCCTTCTATCCCATAATTTCCCACTTTATCTCATTGTATGCACTTCGCCTCTGAACTATAAATTTTCTACATGATTGCAAAGATCTAATAATTAATATGTTCTTATTATTTACGAGCTTCTTGCTTTCTTGTAGCATCGGGGGACTCAGACTTGAAGGAAAAAAACACGGGATGCTGTCCCCGACACCTCTTAAGTGTCCGAAAAGCGATACCTAAATTGCCATTGCAAAGATTTGAACCGGAAAATCAAAAAAAGTGCTCAAAATTGCCTGATTCAGTGATTACGGTTAACATTTTGGGGTCTTCAAGTCCACACCCAAACTCAGTAAATAATAGAAATTGCCATTGCAAATATTTGAACCGGAAAATCGAAAAAGTGGTCAAAATTGCCTGATTCTGCTGATTCATCGATTACGGTTAACATTTTGGGGTCTTCAAGTCTACACCCAAAATCAGTAGGTAATAGAATAATTAAAATTTATAGTATAATGTTGTAATTTGAAACAAAAAATGTGTGATTTCATTTTATTTACAATATTGTGTAATTTATTTTTATTTTTATTATTATTTATTTATTTTTTAAATGTAAGAAGTGAATTTGACCTTTCCAAAATAATAGAATAATTAAAATTTATAGTATAATGTTGTAATTTAAAACAAAAAATGTGTGATTTCATTTTATTTACAATATTGTGTAATTTATTTTTATTTTTTATATGTAAGAAGTGAATTTGACTTCTCCACTAACAAGATACGAGTGAGTAATATGCAGGTACCTACGTGAATAATAATATAAGAAGTAAACATGGCATCTTCACTAATGAAACTAGAATATTGTAATGTAAGAAGTGAATATGACCTTTCCACTAACAAGATACGAGTGTTGTAATATGCAGGTACCTACGTGAATAATAATATAAGAAGTAAACTTGGCATCTTCACTAATAAAACTAGAATATTGTAATGTAAGAAGTGAATTTGACCTTTCCACTAACAAGATACGAGTGTTGTAATATGCACATGAAGGTACCTACATGAATAATACTATAAGAAGTAAACTTGGCATCTTCACTAATAAAACTAGAATATTGTAATGTAAGAAGTGAATTTGACCTTTCCACTAACAAGATACGAGTGAGTAATATGCAGGTACCTACGTGAATAATAATATAAGAAGTAAACTTGGCATCTTCACTAATAAAACTAGAATATTGTAATGTAAGAAGTGAATATGACATCTCCACCAACAATATTCGAAATTTATTGGAAGATACACTTTAGCTTGCTTGATGTTGGGTCTCAAACATTATTCAGATTATAGTACTAAGGAACAGAAGAGGGAAGAGACAAAACATGTGTAATATGTAATATCTTCTGATGAAGAAAATTCCCTGGTTTTCCTACAATAATAGACTTAACTCCCTTCCCCTCTCTGTCTCTCTCTCTCTCTCTATCTCTCTATCTATCTCTCTCCCTATTTGTTTCTCTTCGCCACTATCTAACTGTTTAATCTACCCTTACCCTTCTCTCTCTCTCTCTCTCTCTTTCCTTATATTATATTTTCCTTCATCTTGAAGTTTTTATAATATCAACTTCTCATATACCTACTCTAGGTTTCTTAACCAACATAACTTTGAGAAAGCTTTGTGAATAAGAAGAAGAAAAAAAGAAGAAGAAGAAGAAGAAGAAGAAGAAGAAGAAGAAGAAGAAGAAGAAGAAGAAGAAGAAAATCTTTCCTATCTTCCCGTTATTGTAGGCTCAAATTGTAAAATTATTCAATAACTATGAAAACAACGAACTTCATTACCATTCTGGACGTTCACCAAATGCAGCGCCATTAGGTACTTTTCAATAAAGAAAATCAAAAACGTTAAATCTCTTTGACTCAAACTCAAAAGTCAATTTTTATTTTCAGGCCTTTCCTTTATAAACTCCTCAATTATTTCTTCCTGAGAAGTGGTCAACATGTATTGTGACATTTTCCGGAATAATTACACTGCGGTCTCACGGCCCCCGCTTTCGATAAAGGTCGATGAAAAAAGGGCTTTTGCAGTTCTTCACCTTTTTTCAATAGGGAGGTTTCATAGTTTTTTTTTTCAAGATAATAAAGAGTCCAGAAATTCCAGGACAGGGAAAAGTGGGCCCGAATCCAGGATTTTATTGAGGGGGTGGGGCTCAAGATAATAAAGAGTCCAGAAATTCCAGGACAGGGAAAAGTGGGCCCGAATCCAGGATTTTATTGAGGGGGTGGGGCAAAGTCCAAACAGTGATGTACCAGGAAAGAAGGAGATGATCCAGATCAATTTAAATTTTTCCGGCCGGCCTACAGAAAAGGAGCAAAAATAAAAAACCAGGAGGGGAAGGGACCGGGTCTCTTCGGCCCCCCTGAATTCGGCCCCTGGTGGAAAAGTGGAGCGAATTGGAAATCAATCAAATGTCTCCCCTCCAGTCAGCTTTTCCATAGGATTATGCTGAATATATGGAAGGCCTTTGTTGACGGAGAAAGGTCCAAAGGTGCTGGACAAAGGGGGGCCTTTGACTTATGGACACAATGTATCAGAACAATACGGTGCCTCATGAGCATATTAATACGCTTTTGTTCCGTCCCTCTCCTTTTGTTCCGTCCCTCTTCTTTTGTTCCGTCCTGTAAAGGTTTCACTAGCCTTTTCCCCGAGTCTATGTGAGGCAGAGGAGGAAGAGTAGGAGAACGAGAAATGGGAGCAGGAGGAAAAGGGAAGAGGAGAGAGAGAAAGATTGAGGGATGAAGGAATAGTTGATAAAGAAGAGAAAAGGTGGAGGAGGAGAAGAAAGAGAAAAAGGAGAAAAGGAGAGAGTAGGAGCAGAAAAGAAAGAAGAAGAAGAAGAAGAAGAAGGAGGGAGAAAAAGAAGAAAATAAAAAAGAAGAAGAAGTTAAAGAAAGGAGGGTAAAGTGATAAATTGACAGTTGGACAGCTAATACGAATACGATTGATAACAGAGTTGACAGTCAGGAATGGTGAAGTAGTCACATCCACTATGATTTTGATTCAGCATAGGCTAGCCTCCAAGCTAACTCTTCTGGAGGATGTTAAATTTCAAATAGCTCAGAAAAAGGACGCAAATCAGAGGGGCTTTGGATTATTCAATTAATTAAAGAACTATCATGATTGTATGTAAAAAAAAAAAAAATGCAAGCAAGTTAATGTTTTGTCTTGTGCCACCACGGCACACTTCTCAGAACTCCAATCTTTCCGCGACACAATTTGAGAAGCACTGTGTTAGACCAAGGCATTTCTCCATCACTTTCCGAGTCCTGAACTCCTGACTGAAATAGGCTTGGTAGGCATAGGTAAATAACTACCTTTTGTGGTAGATATCAATATCACAATATCTGGATTCCTACCATAGGTACAGGCAAGCTTTAACTCCACACACACAAAGTCCGCTCCGAGGCCTAGGTGTAAGGGCAACTGCCCTAAGGGATGGGTTAAGCTTATATCGAGTCCAATCTACACAAACTTATGTAGAATCTTACTTTGGTAAGATCTTTATCTTTACTGTGGTCTTAATCTTACTTTTATACACCAATCCTAATCTTACTTTTATACACCTACCTTCTTCTTAAATTAACATTGTGTACATATGTACTGTATGTATAATTTATTCACAATATAACATATTATTATTATTATTATATACGAATCTAAGTACAGGTAGGTAGTAGGTACCTACACATATCCAAGAATCAAGATCGGCAAAAGAGAGGACTCACCGGTAACTCCGCCCCTGGGAGCCAGGCGAAAAGACAATTGGGGTGAAGACATCGTAGAGAAAAGCTTAGTTTTTTTTTTCTTGATCAGTTTTTCATTTGCTCAGGTTGTAAGAAGATTATATTGTGTTCTTTTTTTTCAATTATTTTCCTTCCCAAGTTCCTTTTTTTCTTGCGATTTTTCTTCTTCATCTCCTTTTTCTTCTTCTTATTCTTATAATTCGTCTCTTTTTTTATATTTTTCTCCATCGCTCATTTTCCAATGAGGTATGAAGAAATTAAGTTCGTAAAATTCATGAGCAAAGTACCTACGTATTAAGGTGGCGTTCCGATCCTAGCTGCCGGGCAGCGCGACCCGGCAGCGCTGCCGAGCTGCCTGGTCGCGCCATAAAGGTGACGTTCCGTCCAGTTGATGAAGGTTGAGGTAAACAGATGTGTGCTGAGGGCTCCCGGGTAACCTCCCCCTCCTTCATCTCGCCCGGAGAGATAAGTATGCAGAAGGAAAGAAAACAGGAAAAGGAGGAGGAGGAGAAAGATGAAGAAAAGGAACAAGAGAACGGTCTAACGGAAGAAAAGGAAGAAGAGACGGACGCAGAAGAGGTAGAGAAAGAAGAAGATCAAGAAGAGAACGGGATAGGGAAAGGACGAGAATGTGGAGAAGGAAAAAGAAGGGAAAGGAGGAGCAGAAACAGGAAGAGGAAGATGAGGAGGACGACGAGGTAAAGAACATCAAGAAGAATGGTAGGCGGAGGAAGAAGAAAGAGGAGGAGAGAAGGAAAATGAGAAGTTGGAAGAGGATTGGAAGGAAAAGGAGGAGAAATGGGAACGGAAGAAAAATAAGATCAAGGAGAAGGTACGTGAAGGAAAGCAAGAGGAGTCGTATATTGAGATTGGAAGGAAAAGGAGGAGGAATGGGAACAGAAGAAACGAAGAACTAGGGGCACAAGGAGAAGAATATGACGAAAAGGGACAATAAGGAAGCCCAGGGAGGAGAAGAAGAATAAAATGAGTCAAGAAGAGATGGAAGAAAATGAGAAAGGTGGAAGTGATGTAGAAGAAGAAAATGGAGCCTTGTGTTGAAGAGGAAGAAGAGACAAAGGTTGATGAAAATGAGGGAGAGAAGAATGGAAGAGGTGGTAGAAGAGAGTGTGGAGAAGAGAAGGAAGACTGGAAGAGACAAAGGTTGATGAAGACGAGGGAGAGTAGAATCAATAGCAAATAAGCTAGTCGCATAGAGGGATGGAAACTTTTCATTCTTTTTAAAACGCACGACTAGGCTTTTCAGGATTTTTTTTCTTGCCTGGTGCGGCGAAATTGGCTTGGTTTGATGCGGTGTCTGAAAATTGAGCTCGGAATACCAAATAAAGCAAAATCGAAATATAGTGGTGAAAAAAAGGCAGAAGAAAAAGGAGTAGAAGAAGAATGAGGAAGAGAAGGAGAAGGAGAAGAAGAAGCAGAAGAAGAAGCAGAAGAAGAAGAAGAAGAAGAAGAAGAAGAAGCAGAAGTAGAAGAAGAGGAAGAAGAAGAAGCAGAAGAAAAAACTTAGGTATAAAATAAAGTATAGTATAGGACTATCGTATATCTATGTTATGAAATACTGGTAAATGGTAGGTAGGATAAATAGAAGGAAGGGGAAAAGGAGGAGAAGAAAGGGAGGAAGGAGATTATGAAGAGAGGAGAGAGAGAGGACCTTTAACAGGAAATTTTCGAAACGGAACTCCAAAGAAAATGTTGCAGTGTGGACACAGGCTTTCATAAGGAGGAAGAGGAGGAGGAGGAGGAGGAGGGGAGAGAAGGATAACTTCAACTCATTACTGTGGGTTTCCTTCTCCCTTCTCTCTCACTCTCTCTCCCTCTCGGTGTTTTCTCTTTGGGGTCTCTCCGTCTCTTTCTTATTCCCCTCTTATCCTGTGCCTCTCCTTCTTCCTCCTCCTCCCTTCTTTCACTTCATTTCCTTGGCTTTTTTTTCGTAAAAAAAAAGGATTCTCAAATGATATTATTTTCCAGATTTCAGACCGTAATGATTCGACTCGCTTTCATCGGTCTGTGAAATTTCCAGTCATTATTTCATTTCTTTCTCCTCTTCTTCTTTCTTCTTCTTCTTCTTCTCTTCTTCTTCTGCTTTATTTCTTGAAAAAGAAAATAACGACGAATTGTTTCCTCAGGGCTCAAATATTGCATAAGACAAACAATAGAGGAATGCTGACTACACTCCTGATATTGAGAAATTAGGAGTGACAAGAGAGAGGGACCTTATTCCAAATTAGGAGTGAATGGGAACTCCCCCTCCCTCTCATTTCACAATCACTCCCTCACCTCTAATATACTGATTCTCCCCTCTATATATCTCTCCCTCCGATTCTAACTACTCTCTCCTCTCCTTCCACCCTCCCCATTCCCTCTAGTTCTAATCTCTCCTCTTGTACGAATTCCTCCCTCTCTCCAATTCTACCCACTCTTCTTCTACTGATTCTCCCTTCTACCTCCGATTCTTAGTATTCCCTCTCCTACCTATACGTATTATTCTCCTCTCCCTTCACGTATTCCTTCTAGCCTCCCTGTAAATTCTTACCTAACTCACCGAATTCACATGACTTGTCTTGTAAAATTAAATTCAATAAGGAAGTCAGGAACTAGGTACAATTCGAGGAAGGATAAAAAAAAGGATCTCCAATTTTAAAGAAAATAAACCTATGTAGCTAGGGTAGGGAGGGTCAATCTGGATTTTTCTTTTTCTTCTTCTTCTTCTTCTTCTTCTTCTTCTTCTCCTCCTTCTTCTTCTCCTTCTTCTTTCTCTTCTTCTTTCTCTTCTTCTTCATCATCGTCTTCTTTTTCTTCTTCTTCGTTCTTCTTTTTCTTCTCCTTCTTCTTCCTCTTCTTCATCATCATCGTCTTCTTCTTCTTCTTCTTTCTCTTCTTCTTCTTCTCCTCCTCCTCCGACTCCTCCTTTATTCTTTCTTCAAATACCTACCATTCCAATACAAGAAATCAAATTATTAACACCGAAAAAAGAGGCCTTATTTGGATAACAATAGAGTTATGCAAATTTGGTAAGCTGAATTGAAAGATCCCAGAGAAAAAATTCGAAAAAAGTTCCTAATTTGATTTGCTTTTTTTTTACAAAGGATTCGAAATTTGCGTTCACTCGACTTTCTTCTTGTGGTTTCCAGTCCACTCGTTTTTTCTTTAAGGTTTCAGGACTTTCAGGTTCAGGTGTTGAGAACACCAGTCCTTCCTTCAGGTCACTGAGGTTAAGTAACGACGGGAGTGGCACCTGAATGGACTGACTTGACCGTTATCTTAGTTTTATCGAAGAGGGATAGATCGAGGACGGTTTTTGAATTTCTGTTTTCTCATCTCTCTCTTTTTTCTATCTCTCCCTCTTTGATTTTTTCTGTCCCACAATCTCTTTTTCTATAACTCTCTCGCATAACTTTTTCCATATCTCTCCTTCTTCTACCTCTCATTTGCCCTTCCTTCTTCCATTATTTCTCTCTCTCTCTCTCTCTCTCCTTCTCTCTCTCCTTCTCTCTCTCTCCTTCTCTCTCTCTCTCTCTCTCTCCTTCTCTCTCTCTCTCTCTCTCTCTTTCTCTCTCTCTATCTTCCTTTTTCTCTTGCTCTCCGCATATATCTTTTCCCCTTCCACCTTCCTCTCCTATATGTTTCTCCCTCCCTTTATCTCTTGTCCTTTCTACAATATATATTCCTCCCTCCCCCTTATATCTTCATTTGCTTATCCGACACCAAAGAGAAGAATAGGAGAGGAGGAGAGAGAGAAGAGGAAGAGAAGAAGAAGAATGAGAAAAAGGAGAAGAATAAAGAAAAAGAAGACCTATAGAGAGACAGATAAGAATAAGTTGGTAAAATGGTAAGAAAAAGGGATAATTATATTAAATTTATTTTACGCAGAAATTCTGCAGAGAGTTATAAGAATTTATAAGTAAAGCTTTCTTACAAAATATATATGGTAGTTTAAACAATCCTCACATACATTCATTATCATAAGACACACATGGTTTGGTAGGCTTTTATTTTTAAGTGATCGCTTGATTTATTTACACAGAAAACTTTTAAAGAATAGCGTTAGGTTGAAGAAAGTCATCAGTCGCGGAAATCTGAGGCACCTATGTGGATTTGGATTGTAATTGTGAGCCAAATTGAACTAGGGTAAATTCAGTAAAAATTCTATTTCGTTCTTGTTGTTCTTCTTCTTCCTCTTCTGCTTCTCCTTCTTCGTCTACCAAGGTAAGCTACGATTTTTTTCCACTTTCTCTGCTAAAATGTTTACAAAAAAATTATTTCCAGTCTGCTAACTGTTGGAAATTATTCGAAAGTGAAACTTTTTCTCCTTCTTCCACATCATCTTCTTTTATGTTACTTTTACCTCCTTCTCCGCCTCCTCCTTTTCTCCTTCACCTCCTTATTCTCCTCACTCTTCCACTTTTTCTTCTGTTACGTTTGCCACCTTCTCTTTGTCCCCCACACCTATCTTTTGAAGTTTTGACGCCAAACTTCTGTGTAAAACAAAACATATTCTTTCTCCCACCTAGGAGAACAGATAAGGGAAGATACCTTTGCCACCTTCTCTTTGTCCCCTACACCTATCTTTTGAATTTTTGACGCCAAACTTCTGTGTAAAACAAAACATATTCTTTCTCCCACCTAGGAGAACAGATAAGGGAAGATATGAGGAGGGGAGATACCTTAGGGGAAAAGGAGAAGGGTAGGTAAATGTAGGTGGGTTTAGGGGAGGTAAGATATCTTATGAGGAGAAGGTGAGAGGTGATGGGCCAGCTGAACAGGTCCGCCTGTCAGGTCTACCTGATATTTGATAGTGAGCGGCTGGCCCTAGGGGGAAGGGGTCGGCGTTACCCTCCTTTCTCCTTCACAAAGGATTCGAAATTTGCGTTCACTCGACTTTCTTCTTGTGGTTTCCAGGTTTTTCTTTATAGGTTTCAGGGACTTTACAAAGGATTCGAAATTTGCGTTCACTCGACTTTCTTCTTGTGGTTTCCAGGTTTTTCTTTATAGGTTTCAGGGACTTTCAGGTGTTGAGAACACCAAATCTTCCTTCAGGTCACTGAGGTTAAGCAACGGTGGAAGTGGCACCTGAATGGACTGACTTGACCGTTACCTTAGTTTTATCGAAGACGGATAGATCGAGGACGGTTTTTGAATTTGTTTTCTTTATCCCTTTTTGATTTTTTCTGTCCCACAATCTCTTTTTCTATAACTCTCTCCCATAACTTTTTTCCTATCTCTCCTTCTTCTACCTCTCATTTGCCCTTCCTTCTTCCATTATTTCTCTCTCTCTCTTTCTCTCTCTCTCTCTATCTTCCTTTTTCTCTTGTTCTTCGCTTTCTAGAATATATCTTTTCCCCTTTCACCTTCCTCTCCTATATGTTTCTCCCTCCCTTTATCTCTTGTCCTTTCTACAATATATATTCCTCCCTCCCCCTTATATCTTCATTTGAGTTAAACTTTTCCCATTGAAACTGTTTCCGGTCGGGTGACTTTTCATTTTTCATAAGATTATGTGATAAATTTCATACCCCGAGATTTTCGGTACCGAACAAAAAATAATACCTTGGATAGGTACCACCAACCACCCTACCGATAAAGTGTGTGGCTGGAAGAGTAGGGAGTAGACCAGCATCTAACTGGGGGACTAATACACATTTAGCAGACTAGTGAACCCCTAGCCAGCCTAGATAGTTGGGAAATGGGTGTGCCTAAAAGGTCACTGTCCTACCAATAAAGTGTGTGGCTGGAAGAGTAGGGAGTAGACCAGCATCTAACTGGGGGACTAATACACATTTAACAGACTAGTGAACCCCGTAGCCAGCCTAGATAGTTGGGAAATGGGTGTGCCTATAAGAGGTCACTGCCAACTAACTGTACACATAACCAGGTAAAACAGAGTCCCAAATTAGATTGATTGAGCCTGGAAAAGAACCCAAAAAAATCACGTTCCAGCAAATATTTTACTGTGGAAAGAGACACATTTTTTAGTCTCTCATTTGGAGAATACAAAAAAAATGAGAGGTCAACTTTTTCTCCCCACATATAAACACATAATCCCCCCAAATATTGGAACAATTTCCCAATGATAATAATGATAATTGAAAGACAATAATGTCAATATCATTTCTCCCCGTAAAGCTCTTTAGTTTTTGTTCCTCCAAAATTTTCTTTTTTTTATCCTAATAGTACAGGGCTATAGGGCATCTGTACAAAACATACTACAAAGTAAGCACCTACTACCTATTTTTTTTATTATTATTATTATTATTATTATTATTAAAGGTCACTGCCAACTAACTGTACACGTACGTAACCAAGTAAAACAGAGTCCCAAATTAGATTGATTGAGCCTGGAAAAGAACCCAAAAAATCACGTTTCAGCAAATATTTTACTGTGGAAAGAGACATATTTTTTAGTCCGTCCTTCCTTTATTATTAGTCTCTCATTTGGAGAATACAAAAAAAAAATGGGAGGTCCACTTTTTCTCCCCACATGGTAAATACCAAAGATACCTGAGAGAGAGAGGGATAAAAGTACATCAGGGGCGGACTTGAACCCAGAAGAACCCCAGTAGGAAATCCCCCAGCTCTTGAGGTTTAGGACCTTAAGAATGTAATATAAAAAGAAGAGGAAGAGGTCACTGCCAACTAACTGTACACGTAACCAAGTAAAACAGAGTCCCAAATTAGATTGATTGAGCCTGGAAAAGAACCCAAAAAAATCACGTTTCAGCAAATATTTTACTGTGGAAAGAGAAACATTTCTTAGTCTCTCGTTTGGAGAATACAAAAAAAAAAAAAAAAAAAAAAAAAAAAAAAAAAAAAAGCCGGTGTGCATTAGACAAAATACCTAGGAAGGTATATGAAAAAAATAATATCTAATATTTGAGAATTTGAGTTGGGATATTCAGGTCAAATTCGATATTGGAGCAATTTCCCAATGATAATAATGATAATTGAAAGACAATAATGTCAATATCATTTTCTTCCCGTAAAGCTCTTTATGTTTTTGTCCCTCCAAAATTTTCTTTTTTTTATCCTAATGGTACAGGGCTATAGGGCATCTGTACAAAACATACTACAAAGTAAGCACCTAATACCAATTTTTTTTTTTACATTCTATTGCCTAACTGTAGACTATTTTTACCTCTTTTTCTTTTTGTCCAGGAATTAGTACGAAGAAAAGGAGGAGGAGGAGGAGGAGAGGAAAAAGAGAAGTTGCACGTATGACAAGAGAGGAAAGAAGGAAAAGAAAGGGAGATGACAGGATAAGATGGGAGAAAGGATCACGAGGGAGACAAGCTTAGACCTAAGGGAAGAAAAGGTTAAAAGCAATCCCACGGTTCAAAGGTCGGCCAAGAGTCCATGGGTCGGAACGTTGTGGCAAAAGTCTGAGGTTTCTGGTTGCTGGGACGTTTGATTTATGTCATAATTTATGGTCCTCCCCATCTTGGCACACGGGAGCGGAAGGGGTCAAGCCTCAAGATTTATAGAGTGGCATTATGACATGAGGGGGAAGTTTAACCCTTGCCTCACTTGGTTTGGCCATTTATTTACTGAACAATATTGTTGATGCATTTGTTTATTTGGTCCACTATAATATTCCATAACTCCCGAACGGTTTTACTGACCACGATTTTGATGAAATTTTGGCAAAAATGTTCAACCCATATAGGAAAATTGCTCATTCAAATTTGGGCCCTATCTAGCCTTTTAGCGGACCAAAGGGCTCATCTCTCCGAGGGCACAATTTCTCTTTTTCTCTATCCTATCCCATTTTGCAGAAAACCCTCTTCTTCCGAAACCGAATGGGTTAAGGAAGAGATCGGGCAGAAAGTTTATTAGAAAATAAGATTGAAAAGCCCAATCTAATGCTTAAGTGTAGGGGCTAGACAGACCTAAAGGATGGATTAAGCTTCTACGAATCTAGGTACCTATAATGTAAAAGCTATTACTTGCCTACTAGGTATCAGTTACTGAATACTGAAGGTAGGTAAGTAAAAGGAGAAGAAGGATAAGAGAGAGAGAGAGAGAGAGGTGCGAGATTGCAAAATGGACTTAACCCGACCTATGTGATCTTTTTCACATTATTTTTCTCCTATTCTGTCATTCCGGGCCTTATCTAGCCTTTTAGCGGATCACAGGGTTCATCTCTCAGAGGGCACAATTTCTCTTTTTCTCTATCCTATCCGATTTTGCAGAAAACCCTCTTCTTCCGAAACCGAATGGGTTAAGGAAGAGATCGGGCAGAAAGTTTATTAGAAAATAAGATTGCCATTTCGGCCCTATCTAGCCTTTTAGCGGATCACAGGGTTCATCTCTCAGAGGGCACAATTTCTCTTTTTCTCTATCCCATCCCATTTTGCAGAAAATCCCCTTCTTCCGAAACCGAATGGGTTAAGGAAGAGATCGGGCAGAAAGTTTATTAGAAAATAAGATTGCCATTTTAACCCTTACTTGTCTACTATGGGGGGAAATGATTGAAGCGTGCAAAAACGTGATTAGAGCTCTACAAATCCTGTTTAACCCTCTAACTTTTGGGTGTTAAGCACAAACGCCAGTTGTACTTTTTCTCAACTTCTACTAGTTTGATAACGATTAGAACTCTACAAATCCTGTTTAACCCTCTAACTTTTGGGTGTTAAGCACAAACGCCAGTTGTACTTTTTCTCAACTTCTACTAGTTTGATAAAAAATGATTGAAGCGTGCAAAAACGTGATTAGAACTCTACAAATCCTGTTTAACCCTCTAATTTTTGGGTGTTAAGCACAAACGCCAGTTGTACTTTTTCTCAACTTCTACTAGTTTGATAATTTTCAAAAATGTCTGGTTCCAACTAAGAAACATTCAAACATGTAGTCGAGCTCATGCACTGAGAAAAAACTAGCTTATTGGAAGCCCAATAGAGTGACTGGGTTATGGAACTTTAAATTAAACTCTAAATCGGGAAGCTTGACATTATAATATAGCATTCCAACACCCTAGACCAGGGGAAGTAGCCCAACAATAGAGATCTTCCACCCTAACTTGTGGCACCCTATCACTAATTTTCTCCTCAATGTGGTTCATCCAGCCTTAACTTTATCCCTCCCTTCATGCCTAATCTGTTTCCAGCCCTGGCTCATCGCCCTTCTATCCCATAATTTCCCACTTTATCTCATTGTATGCACTTCGCCTCTGAACGGCCTTTTTCAATTCTAATTCTCCATACTGTTCTCGCCATTTATTAAAATCCCTCCCTTCCCTTCCCAAACTAAGGACAGAAATTAAGTTGGAGAGAAAAATTGACATTTCGGTAAAACGGTGGAAAAAATATCGATGAAAAATAAAAGAAGAGAATGATTTTCAAAGTGATTTACGGAGAAAGGAAGAGAGAGAGGGAGAGAAAGGTCAGATTGAAAATGTTCAAAAACCCGTCTATGTATTGGGGATAATAATAGGTCCCAAATATTGAAGGCTTCTTTAAAAAAAAAAGACCCTAACCCTGCTTACACCCCTTTTGGGCTAAAAGGCCTTTCTAATGTGGAATGTTGTCTAAAATCACCCCAAAAAAGTGTCTTCCTTCTCTCTTCAATTTCGGGACCCTCTGTCAAACTCTTAAAAAAAAAATAAAAAAATAAATAAAAAAAATAGTTTAACCACTAGGTGGCGTGGTAGCGCCTGTACTAAACCATTGGACATCGAAGATGGCGCATCCCCAACCATCGAAGATCAAATGTTTCAGTTTCCAAATCCAAGGGGAACCAGTCCCGGTTTCAAAAGTTTTCCGAAAGGAAAATACACGTTTCGTATTCGTGTTTGTGTAAAGCTTTTTACCAGGAGGGGCCCATTGCCGGAACCCCGAGAACCCCTGAGCCTGGCCCTGTATTCCATCTCAATACCTATTTCAATCTTCTTGCGTTTTCGGTCTACTTTTGACTTTCCTCGAGTTCAGATTTCCCCGGGAGTAATTTCAATAAAACAATGACGATTATCATTTGAATATGCAAATCGGAGGGAGGCTGTTGAAAAGAGGGACGGGAGAAAGACCCCCTGAGCCTGGCCCTGTATTCCATCTCTTACCTATTTCAATCTTCTTGCGTTTTCGGTCTACTTTTGACTTTCCTCGAGTTGAGATTTCGCCGGGAGTAATTTCAATAAAACAATGACGATTATCATTTGAATATGCAAATCGGAGGGAGGCTGTTGAAAAGAGGGACGGGAGAAAGAACGAGAAAAGAAGGGAAAGAAGAGAGGAAAGAGGAAGAAAATAAGAAGGGAGAGAAGAGAAGGAATAGAGGAAACAGGGAGAGAGGGGAAGGAGGGAAGAGGGAAAGGAGAATTAGGAAGAAAGAGAATACTGATTAAAAATGATGAAAGCAAAGCCGTACAGGAATTTTAATAATGCCTCGGTAGGTGTAGGTACGCCGAATTGTATTTTTTCTTAGATCGTTAAACGGAAAGAAAGGTGCACCCTACACTTTTGGGACAATCTGAGATATTTGGCCCAATACAAGAGGAGAGAGTAGGAGCAGAAAAGAAAGAAGAAGAAGGAGGGAGAAAAAGAAGAAAATAAAGAAGAAGAAGTTAAAGAAGGGAGGGTAAAGTGATAAATGGACAGTTGGACAGCTAATACGAATACGATTGATAACAGAGTTGACAGTCGTACAGGAATTTTAATAATGCCTCGGTAGGTGTAGGTAGGTAGCCCGAATTGTATTTTTTCTTAGATCGTTAAACGGAAAGAAAGGTGCACCCTACACTTTTGGGACAATCTGAGATATTTGGCCCAATACAAGTGGTTTTGGAACTTTTTTCGTAGGTACCTATCTATTAATTTTTAATTAAGCATGGCGAACGAACGCCAAGGGTTCAAAGCGCCAGCGCCGCGCCGCGCGGCCCATACTTTGGGCTAGTTTCACACGTAGACGATTTTCATTCAGTTCATCAGTTGGGTCCGTTATTGATTCGTTTCCAGTCCAATCCGATAGGTGTGAAACGAGAATCAAGTTTTAATTCGGACAGAAATTTACCGAAAACGAACTGAATGAAAACGGTAGACGTGTGAAACAGGCCTTAATAGTTCCATGAAAAACGTGTACAGGGCCTTTTGACTTTTCAATTGCATAAATCTCGACGCTTGATAAATCCCCTCTCATTTAAATCCCCCTCAATCCCTCCTATCTGAACCCCCTTCTGTCCTCCCTCTACACTTATTGAAAGGAATAAAATTAATCCGCGCCCAAGACAATCGTAATTATTCACATTATTTTCATTTTATCAAAAGAAAAGGAATATCTCTTTTTTTCGCCATCTCTACAATCCAAAATACCACTAAATCAGTCATATCAACATTAGAAGGGCATCTAACTGCTGTCTTATTTCTTCATAATGTTTGAAAGTAAAGTTAACATTGACATATCCCGTGGTGGGGAACACGGAGGGGTATTACCACCCCAGGAGGGGAGAGGGAGAGGGGAGAGAAAGTGCGGGAGGGGGCAATAGGGGGTACTTTATCCCATTTTGTATTGAACTGTGCTGATTTTTATTCCGCCTCGCAAAAGGTACATTGTACATCGAACCTTTTTCGCCCGTTGAACAAACTCGTATCTATCATGCAAGGCACGTAGATAAAGTTAAGCTTTCAGTATTCAGCATTGTACCGGGGGAGGGGCAGGGGGGATTCGATTATTGGCTGAAATCAATTATTTTACTGTCAGGTAGTTTACGTAGGACGTTACAGAGGGGGGTAGGGGGGTGACATCAGGCAGTGGTGTGGTGAGAGTTTTGTTACAGATCAGCCTGTTCACTGTTCACACTGCAGGAATTTTTCTTCGTCCGAAGTTCTCTTCGCCCAATGTTACAATTTTTTCTTCGTCGGCAATGTGAACACAGGAACATACCTAATTCATTTGTATACGCCTAGATTCTGCCTCACAAAAAAAATCGTGACGAAGAAAAATTCGTTTCGTGGAGTGTGAACGGGCCGTTGTGGGTTTAAATTCCGGGAAAATCATCCATCTATTTTCAGTTTGTTTTATCTTTTTACTCAATGGCGCCCTTGTTTTTTTGACACTACTATGCAATATCGCTCGAAATTCCAGGAAGAAGGGGGTGACATCAGGCAGTGGTGTGGTGAGAGTTTTGTTACAGAGCAGCCTGTTCACAGTTTCACACTGCAGGAATTTTTCTTCGTCCGAAGTTCTCTTCGCCCAATCTTACAATTTTTACGATTTTTTCTTCGTCGGCAATGTGAACACAGGAACATACCTAATTCATTTGTATACGCCCAGATTCTGCCTCACAATAAAATCGTGACGAAGAAAAATTCGTTTAGTGGAGTGTGAACGGGCCGTTGTGGGTTTAAATTCCGGGAAAATCATCGATCTATTTTCAGTTTGTTTTATCTTTTTACTCAATGGCGCCCTTGTTTTTTTGACACTACTATGCAATATCGCTCGAAATTCCAGGAATATTGAATCGTTTGTCCTGATTTTGTACGCAATTACAATAAATTATTAAAGAGTTAGTTTGATTTTAATTAAATTTGCTGAAAACATTCAACTGTTCAACACATACCCATTACCCACCAATTTCAATTCTGAGAAGTTCCTCTATTGCTGAAAATATCCAAAGTGAAAACTCAAGTTCTTTACGCAAAATAGCCACATTTTAAGTTTTACCCAAAAAAAAGTCAAATTTGATCCTGTCTCCTACAAGTCACAAATTTAATGACTAAATGACAATACTTCATACCTATACTTATGATTATGACATTTGGCACAAACACTACTTATTCATAATAGGGATTCTGTTCTTGTTCAAGAGATTAGAAAACATTAACAATAAAAATTCATCTTCATAAGAAATTTTACAAATAAAACGTAAAACAGCAAATAACTAACGCAAAATAGCCACATTAAATTTACCCAAAAAAATCAAATTTGATCCTGTCTCCTACAAGTCACAAATGACGTAAATGACCATACTTCATACCTATACTTATGATTATGACATTTGGCACAAACACTACTTATTCATAATAGCGGTTCTCTTCTTGTTCAAGAGATTAGAAAACATTAACAATAAAAATTCATCTTCATAAGAAATTTTACAAATAAAACGTAAAACAGCAAATAACTGAAATAACTTTTTACCTTCAGCAAAACAACTTTCAGCCCTTGGTTTGTTGGGGAAAAATAACAACCCCTCTTCCCTCTTCTTCGTCCTTCCTCTCCGTTCCTATTCCTCAATCCTCCCTCACTTCTTCCCTTCTCTCATATCGTCTTCTCTAACCAGGCATTTTCAAAGTGTCCTATGGGAGCAATTAAACAAAACCTTAAGATTCTGAGATACATTTCCATTCTACCTCCTTCTCTTTCTTCCCCTCCTCCTCTTTTTCCATCTCCTTCTTCCACATCATCTTCTTTTATGTTACTTTTACCTCCTTCTCCGCCTCCTCCTTTTCTCCTCCTCCTTCACCTCCTTATTCTCCTCACTCTTCCACTTTTTCTTCTGTTACCTTTGCCACCTTCTCTTTGTCCCCTACACCTATCTTTTGAAGTTTTGACGCCAAACTTCTGTGTAAAACAAAACATATTCTTTCTCCCACCTAGGAGAACAGATAAGGGAAGATATGAGGAGGGGAGATACCTTAGGGGGAAAAGGAGAAGGGAAGGTGAATGTAGGTGGGTTTAGGGGAGGTAAGATATCTTATGAGGAGAAGGTGAGAGGTGATGGGCCAGCTGATCAGGTCCGCCTGTCAGGTCTACCTGATATTTGATAGTGAGCGGCTGGCCCTAGGGGGAAGGGGTCGGCGTTACCCTCCTTTCTCCTTCCCCTCCATACCCTCCTCTCTTCTCCATCCCTTTTCTCTCAAGTCTTCCTCAACCTTATCTCTCCACCTCAGCATGTTTCTATTGGAAACTATACCTATGTACTGTCAAACTTTTTTGACTTGACGGGGTGGAGCGCTACTTCCCTCCTTGATAAACATCAGGTATGACTCATTGAGAGGTCCGGAGATCGAAGAGCCGCTGCATTTTTCACGCAGAAAACATCTCTTGCGATTCAGCGTGGGAACTCTGCAGCGGCTATGGAAACACTGCCAATGGGCTCGTCGTTAGATGAGATGTTTTATATGTATAAGTATTGAGTTGATTGTTTTAAATACATATTTATCTATGTCACACATGGCCTTGCTACTTCGCGTGTAAATACCTAAATAAATAAAAATATTTATCTATGTTTTCATGGTACCTACATATATGTAACTGATTCTAATGGAAGGTTTATTCGTTGTAGGTAGGTATTTATTAACTCTAGGTAGTATACTGTTAAGTAGTAGGTACATTTCAGTTTCCACCTAAACGATTTCTGGAAAGGTCAAACAGTATGTATTTCGCTTACAAGACACGTTCCACTGTGAAGTTCCGAATGATAGAATGAGAATAGAAAGACAGCAAGATGGAAGAATAGAAGACAGAGAGATGGAAACAAGAAGACGGGGAGAGAAGAAAGAAGAAAAATACACACGCAGAGACTTGGAAAAAGAATGAAAAAGAGGACAGGGAGAAGATGCAGGAAGAGGGAAGAAGAAGAAGAAGGTTGAAAAGGAGGAAAAGGTGAACGAGAAAAAGAAGAAGTCAAAAAAGGAGGAGAAGAAGAAGAAATATATAATAATGGCAAAGAGGAAGTAATAACGATGATTGAAATAAATAAATCAACAACAATTAGCATAAAGTTAATTTCCAACAAACGCAGAGACTTGGAAGAAGAATGAAAAAGAGGAGAGGGAGAAGATGCAGGAAGAGGGAAGAAGAAGGTTGATAAGGAGGAAAAGGTGAACGAGAAAAAGAAGAAGTCAAAAAAGGAGGAGGAGGAGAAGAAGAAGAAATATATAATAATGATGGCAAAGAGGAAGTAATAACGATGGATTGAAATAAATAAATCAACAACAATTAGCATAAAGTTAATTTCCAACTCGAAAATCAAAAACCTTCTGGAAAGCCCACGAGCAAATACCAATAAAATTGCCAATCTTCTCCCTACATCGAACCCCGAATCCTCCCATTCGAAAGATGGAAGCTTTATTCGTTGTAGGTAGGCATTTATTAACTCTAGGCAGTACTGTTAGTAGGTACATTTCAGTTTCCACCTAAACGGTTTCTGGAAAGGTCAAACAATATGTATTTCGCTTACAAGACACGTTCCACTGTGAAGTTCCGAATGATAGAATGAGATTAGAAAGACAGCAAGATGGAAGAATAGAAGACAGAGAGATGGAAACAAGAAGACGGGGAGAGAAGAAAGAAGAAAATACAAACGCAGACTCCCAGAAGAAACAAGAGATCTTCTTAGAATCCAACCTTCCGATAAGTGACGTGCGATTTATATTACAAGAAATCCATGCAGACCCTGACACAACTGTCAATATGAAGTCGCGCTAACTCACCGATTTCACATGACTTGTCTTGTAAAATGAAATTCAATAAGGAAGTCAGGAACTAGGTACAATTCGACGAAGGATAAAAAAAAGGATCTCCAATTATAAAGAAAATAAACCTATGTAGCTAGGGTAGGGAGGGTCAATCTGGATTTTTCTTTTTCTTCTTCTTCTTTCTCTTCTTCTTCATCATCGTCTTCTTTTTCTTCTTCTTCGTTCTTCTCCTTCTTCTTTCTCTTCTTCTTCATCATCATCATCGTCTTCTTTTTCTTCTTCTTCTTCTTCTTCTTCTTCTTCTACTTTTTCTTCATTCTTCTTCTCCTCCTCCGCCTTTTTTCTTTCTTCAAATACCTACCATTCCAATACAAGAAATCAAATTATTAACACCGAAAAAAGAGGCCTTATTTGGATAA
>NW_007380528.1:0-22489 GCF_000475195.1 Diaphorina citri
GTCCAAATGAAGGTCCATGCCAAATTTGGTGCTTTCCTGACGAAATGCAGCTTTTTTGACGTTGGGCCACCCACTAATGTTATCATTTTCGAGCTGGAGATAGGAGGGAGGGGAAAAGGATAGGAGGGGGTGAAGGGAGGGGAGGGAAAAGATGGTAATTTTCACGATAATTACAAAAAAAAAAAAAGGAAAAAAGCCAGACAACGACGTCTTCGTATTTCTCAATTAATTTCAAATTTAAAATTCTAAGATATTAAAGAACCCCCGCAAATTCTCAAACTCTCTCTCTCTGTCTCTCTCTCTCTCCTTTCCTTTTATCTCTCTCCCTCTATTACTTTTCTCTTTCTCTCACTCCTTCTTTCTTTCTCTCTCTCTCCTTTTTCCTCTCCTTCTATCTCTCTTCCTCCTTCTCTTTCTTTCCTTCTTTTCGTCTCCTTTTATCTCTCTCGTTCTGTCTTTTTCTCTGCCTAACTCTCTCCCTCCATTTCTCTCTTTCTCCTTTCATATCTCTCTCTTTTAAACTGCCAAGTTGACAATTCGACACCGGGCTTTTCTGTCTCTCCTATTGGCTTGGGTATCTCTCAGCTCCTCCATTGTCCTCAATAAATAGTAACAGTAATAATACTGAATAATACCTAATAGTAGTAATAGTAATAATACTGAATAGTAGTCATAGTAATAATACTGAATAGTAGTCATAATACAAAGTTATAGTCATAATACAAAGCAGCACGTGTTTTCCCAGTCACCCGTCCAGATACCAATCACAATGGATGTGAATAATCTAAACAGTACAGCAAGAAGCTCAAAACTCGCTCAAATTATAATCAAGAGAAACAAAAGCGAAGAGAAAACTACAAAACATTTACACTTTTTTTCTAGGATGTACCGTAATCCCGTACCGTAAGGGTTTTTCGAACATGGCGGCCAGAAAAGAGGTTTTCTCATAATATCTCTTTTCAGCTAATTTTTTTCTAATAACAATAGATTAGAAAGTTGTTTGTTTTTTTCTTTCCTACGAGGAGAGGGGAGGAGAAATACCACCTCCCCTCCTATCCTCCTCTCCCCTCCCCTCCTATCCTGTCCCCCCTTTTTCCCTTTTGTGGAGTTACGTGGGAGTGGTGGAGTCATTCAGCGCTGCAGGGGAAATTGTACCATCCTCCTTTATCGGAGGATTAAGGGGAAGTAAGGGGAAGTTATCTAGACTATTCTAGACTGGAGGGGATGGAGGAGAAATTTCCCCTACCCCTTTCCCCCTTCATCACTGTACCCTCCCTCTTCCACCTGATGAAGGCGATGAAGTAGAGGAAAAAGATAGTAAAAGAAATAAAATATATATTCTACTTCCTCCTTCCCTTCTCTTCCATCTCCTACTCCTTCTCCTTCTCCTCCTCCTCGTCCTCCTCCTCCTACTCCTTCTCCTCCTGATCCTTGTCCTTCTTCTGCTCGTTTTCCTCTTCCTGTTCAACTTCTTCATCTTCTACTCTTCCTTCTCCTCCTCCTTACTCTCCGGGCGATACTTCCTTCTTCCTCCCACTTCCTCCTATATCTCCTTCCTCTCCCATCACCATATACAAGTCTACCTCCCACGGTACTAAAGTTTATCTCCAAACTTCCTACTCCTTCTCCTCCTGATCCTTGTCCTTCTTCTGCTCGTTTTCCTCTTCCTGTTCAACTTCTTCATCTTCTACTCTTCCTTCTCAAAACAGTGAAATTAAAATTGACGTTAAAATAAGGAAGAGGTTAACCAAGCCAAGAATGCTTTTTAAAACATTAAGGAAACCATGAGAGGAAACGTGCTGAAATTGAAAATTCTGAAAAGTCGGGTAAAATACTTGTATGTACTTACATAACATTATATGGAAAATCTAACCATGTTACGCAGAAAATTAGGATTATGGGGCAATATCAATCTAGTTTAGGGACAGGACGATAGGAGAATACCAAACGGTGGACGGAGAATAATTTGGCAAGGTGACATGAAGAAATGATTCGGAGGATTATCCGCAAGTACCAAACAATCCAAGGAATATGCACTGGATAACCATGTGCGTAAGAACAAAACAAAATAATCCATTGATGGAATTAGAAAGAGAATTGTGAAGAGTGAAGAAGTCACCACACTTCAGAGACAACCTATACTCTTTAAGTCTTTATGCATTATTAAAATCTATACATTATCTCTTTTTTACTGATTTTGCTCTTCTAAGTGCATTCCACTCATTGCATTGTTCGCAGCATACATTGGACGTAACGTTTTAGCAATGGACGCGTCGTAATATTACGGAGAAAAATAACTGTCCAATGCCAGAGGGCAAAGGTGATATAAGACATCAAAATGTTTGCGAAAAGCAAAGTTTATTCCAAGAAATCCCGAAAAAGACATCTCGAATTCTCGAAGGTATGGCATGACTTCTCCTGTCGTCTCTCTGAACTCTTGACATTACTCCCTAAACAAACCATCCAATGGTGACCCCGAACACCTGGCACGACAAGCCTTGAAACCCCTAATCCCCAACAAGGGGAGCGTTCCAAAGTTTTACGAACCTGACAAAGCAAAGCTGATTCCAAGAAATCCCGAAAAAGACATCTCGAATTCTCGAAAGTATGACACAACTTCTCACGTCGTCTCTTTCACTTTACTCCTTAAACAACCCGTCCAATTTTCACCCTAAACACCTGGCACGCTAGGCCTCGAAACCCCTAATCCCAACATGGGGAGAGCTCCAAAGTTTTACGAACCTGACATTGCCTCCTGTGAGGGAGTCAAATGAAAGGTTCAATTAAGTTCGACTTTACGAGTCTTATTGACACCCAAGTTCCTAAAACCCTCAACCTTTAAACCTTTAAATGCAACTGTGGAAAAGTTTTCAAGAGGAGCGAAATTGTAAAGAACTGAAGGGTGGGGGGTCGTGGGTGTCATGGTTTAATTTAAATTTATTATTATTTACGTATTTAAATTTCAACCACCTTATTGACACCCAAGTTCCTAAAACCCTCAACCTTTAAACCTTTAAATGCAACTGTGGAAAAGTTTTCAAGAGAAGCGAGGCAAATTGTAAAGAACTGAAGGGTGGGGGGTCGTGGGTGTCATGGTTTAATTTAAATTTATTATTATTTACGTATTTAAATTTCAACCACTTTACACTTCTCTATGGCGGAGAAAAGAAGAGTCCAGAGATTTTGATAATAATCCTTCCACTTGACAGGGTGGCATGGAGCTCAGAGGAAGAACTTCTCCCCCTCTCGTGTGCTACCGATAAAATACCCTTTGAATTTTCAACGATAGGAACCAGGCTCGATGAAAGACGGGGAGGCTAGGTTCTCTCATTTCATTTATGAAACACTGCAATTGCTTTCATTTCAACCCGTGATAGAGTCCAGAGATTTTGATAATAATCCTTCCACTTGACAGGGTGGCATTGAGCTCAGAGGAAGAACTTCTCCCCTCTCGTGTGTTACCGATAAAATACCCTTTGAATTTTCAACCATAGGAACCAGGCTCGATGAAAGACGGGGAGGCTAGGTTCTCTCATTTCATTTATGAAACACTGCAATTGCTTTCGTTTCAACCCGTGATATCACTGGCAGAAGCAGAATCAGGATGTCTGACTCCAACGCTACAGCATAGGGAATTTTTAGGACAGGATAGGGAATTTTTAAGACTGCCTAATCCTCGCCTTAATTTAAATCTCTTTGAGATTCCTCCAGTATTCAGTAAAGTGTCGTTCGAATACTCTAAACTTTTTGTTAGTCTCACAGAACACGAAACAAACAAAAGCGAAGAGAAAACTACAAAACTTGACGATAAACTAGAAATTCAGTGGCGAGGCGTGAGGTTTGCAAAAGGGGAAGCTATAAACTCAGTGCAGCGTCTCGAACCCGCTCCCCTGCAAGCGCTCGGTGACGCTATGTCGTGGGCCCGAAAACCCAAATTTTTCAATTGCTTTCTGTAATTGGGTCTCAGAAATAAGGCGCCAGCACACCCAAAAGTGGCACTTTTTGGTGACATAGTTGATTTTTTGGGAAATTAACTTCTTTTTTATTTCATGCGATGAATCTAAGCAGGTATACATTAAATTTCATGCGGAATCGAATAAGCATAAGCATCACAATTTTCTGCAAATGATACCTAAACAGTGGCTGAGGGGGGAAAACTGAAATCTTGCGAACACCTAGCTTGCACGGAGAACGCGCCACTGAGGTTGAAGATAATAGAATCTCCTGAGAGAATAAGAAAGGAAAACTTGAGAAGGAAACGTTGAAAAGTGGCACTTTTTGTTAACAAAGTTCATTTTTTTGGGAAATTTGATTTAACTCCTTTTTTATTTCATGCGGAATCGAACAAGCATCACAATTTTCTGCAAATGATACCTAAACAGTGGCTGAGGGGGGGAAACTGAAATCTTGCGAACAGCTAGCTTGCACGGAGAACGCGCCACTGAGGTTGAAGATAATAGAATCTCCTGAGAGAATAAGAAAGGAAAACTTGAGAAGGAAACGTTCTCCGGAATACGTAAATAAAAACCGAAACGAAGGAGAGAGCATGCATGAAGCACATAATGGCAGGGAGATAAAAAGAAAAGTGACCATCTGGGGAGTTGAACCTGGGGCGTGAGGCGTACGGGACGAAGAAGTTTCATTGTTTGATTGAGATTGAACAAGGAACATTTTTATCACCTTCTCTGCCACCTTTGTTTCAAGTTCTAGTCGATTATTCTTCTATGTGTTTCTTCCAAGGATTCAAGTGGGGTTGACATTGAGGGTAAATGGCTCTCTTGGGTCTTGAGCGAGATGTCCGTTCACATCTTCTATGTATAGTTCCTGACTCTTTTTGGTATACTGACTCTACTGACCGCTTGTCCAGATGTTGCTATACCGTTGTAAACTAGAGGTTTAGTGAACTGAGGAACTTGCTCAGAAAGAGGGCCGCAACGAGATCTCCAAAGCTACTTATGATGAAGCCCAAAATTTGTCTTCTATGTATAGTTCCTGACTCTTTTTGGTACTGACTCTACTGACCGCTTGTCCAGATATTGCTATATCGTTGTGAACTAGAGGTTTAGTGAACTGAGGAACTTGCTCAGAAAGAGGGCCGCAACGAGATCTCCAAAGCTACTTATGATGAAGCCCAAAATTTATTGGGCCAATGTCCCTTACATATGTAAGTATATTGAATACGTTGACTAAATTACATAAAAATAGGATAAACCGTTCGATGTTTATAATAGTGAAACAAACAAGCTCTTACAAGACCTGGAGTTCATGAACCCCTGGAATCCCTATAGATGACCTGGATCTTCTGCCAAATTGCTCTCGTGGTTTCATTCTTTTGCTTTCTTCAGCATTCCCTTTTTTCTCAAAACCCCTTCCATATAAGAGGAACTTTGCTGAATTTTCTGCTTCCAAGCTCCAAGGTGTGGTTCCAAAGACACAGAGATTAGTAAAGTGGGTAGAAGTATGATAGTTCCAAAGTTACACAGATTACGTGAGGAGAGTTGATGGGTTCCACATGAAGTATAATGTAGATGGGAACGTCCCCGTTGTAAACTAGAGGTTTAGTGAACTGAGGAACTTGCTCAGAAAGAGGGCCGCAACGAGATCTCGAAAGCTACTTATGATGAAGCCCAAAATGTAATGGGCCAATGTCCCTTACATAAGTATTGAACACGTTGACCAAATTACATAAAAATAGGATAAACCGTTCGACGTTTATAGTGAAACAAACAAGCAGGCAATAATCGTCGATATATAAAATATAGAGCTCACTTCTCTCCATCATGTCTCTTGCAAGAACTGGAGTTCATGAACCCCTAAGAATCCCTAGATGACCTGGATCTCCTGCCAAATTGCTCTCGTGGTTTCATTCTTTTGGTTTCTTCAGCATTCCCTTTTTTCTCAAAACTCCTTCCATAAGAGGAACTTTGCTGAATTTTCTGCTTCCAAGCTCCAAGGTGTGGTTCCAAAGACACAGAGATTAGTAAAGCGGGTAGAAGTATGATAGTTCCAAAGTTACACAGATTACGTGAGGGGAGGGTTGATGGGTTCCACATGCAGTATAATGTAGATACGGATTATTTCTTCGCAAAACTTATTGGGACAAAGTTATGAGAGGGGACTTTGGGCACATCGCCAGAAATGGACGCAAATTGCGCTGACCGTAACATTACAAGTTACACAAGTGCAGTAAAAGCTAAGGGAACAAATGGCAACGGCCTGTCTGTATCTTTAATAGTTATGGAGAATTTTTAAAAGTCATTTTTATTCGAGAAACTTTAGACGCTAGAACTTTGAGGTACCTACAGTCATACGCTATGTCATATTTTCACAGTAGAGTCATATTTTCATATGGCAGAAATCCAGATTCCAGAATTTCATGTTTCTATGGCATATTCGATGGAGTACTAATCACTGACTAATGACCATTGCAAACACCCGTCAGGGTATACTTAACTACAAATACAATAAATATTCTATTCTATTCTATTCACTCTAATGACACCCTATGATTCTAGTAAACTAGAAACATTTCTCGGGTCTTTGGCATTTTGTCAAAGCAAAGTAACGACAATTTTGGATTTGTTTGTTCGTTTGATAGGAGTTTAAATATTTAACGTCACTTAGAGTATACAGTGTGTATACCTAGAGCCTAGAGTTTAACATCACTGTATAACCGGCGAACCCTCAATTCGGCGAAAAACTACCCACCTCACAACATTAACCTCACCTCAGCCTGAATGAGACCGGGTTTACACGGACGAAGTGGCTTCGTAGAAGATACTCCGTAATATTTCCTTTGCAAATTTGCCGAACGAGGGAGAGTTGCGTCCCACGTTCAAAAATGTGAAATACAAGTACCTATGTACATAACTTTTCTAACCAGGACTCAAATTTTACGATGTCGGGACTCAACTCAACTGCACCGGATAGAATGACCCTCCATATGGGAAGCTATAAACTCAGTGCAGCGTCTCGAACCCGCTCCCTTGCAAGCGCTAGGTGACGCTATGTCGTGGCCCCGAAAACCCAAATTTTTCAACTGCTTTCTGTGATTGGGTCTCAGAAATCAGGTTCCACACCCTAAAGTGGCACTTTTTGGTGACAAATTTGTTTTTTTGGGAAATTTGATTTAACTCCTTTTTTATTTCATGCGATGAATCTAAGCAGGTATACATTAAATTTCATGCGGAATCGAATAAGCATCACAATTTTCTGCAAATGATACCTAAACAGTGGCTGAGGAGGGAAAACTGAAATCTTGCGAACAGCTAGCTTGCACGGAGAACGCGCCACTGAGGTTGAAGATAATAGAATCTCCTGAGAGAATAAGAAAGGAAAACTTGAGAAGGAAACGTTCTCCGGAATACGTAAATAAAAACCGAAACGAAGGAGAGAGCATGCATGAAGCACATAATGGCAGGGAGATAAAAAGGAAAGTGACCATCTGGGGAGTTGAACCTGGGGCGTGAGGCGCCCGGGACGAAGAAGTTTCATTGTTTGATTGAGATTGAACAAGGAACATTTTTATCACTTTTCTGCCACCTTTGTTTCAAGTTCTAGTCGATTATTCTTCTATGTGTTTCTTCCAAGGATTCAAGTGGGGTTGACATTGAGGGTAAATGCAGGAGAGGGGAGGAGAAATACCACCTCCCCTCCTATCCTCTTCTCCCCCCTCCTATCCTATCCCCCCCTTTTCCCTTTTGTGGAGTTACGTGGGAGTGGTGGAGTCATTCAGCGCTGGAGGGGAAATTGTACCATCCTCCTTTATCGGAGGATTAAGGGGAAGTAAGGGGAAGTTATCTAGAATATTCTAGGCTGGAGGGGATGGAGGAGAAATTTCATCTACCCCTTTCCCCCTTCATCACTATGTCATCCCTGTTCCACCTGATGAAGGCGATGAAGTAGAGGAAAAAGATAGTAAAAGAAATAAAATATATATTCTACTTCCTCCCTCCCTTCTCTTCCATCTCCTTCTCCTTCTCCTCCTGATCCTTGTCCTTCTTCTGCTCGTGATCCTTGTCCTTCTTCTGCTCGTTTTCCTCCTTCTCTTAGTGTTCCTCTTTCTTCTTCTTTTCCTCTTCCTGTTCAACTTCTTCATCTTCTACTCTTCCTTCTCCTCCTCCTTACTCTCCAGGCGATACTTCCTTCTTTTGTACCTCTACTTTTCACCGTGTTCATCTTCATTATTCTCACCTCTCCTGTTTAACAATTTCAATCCCTCACGGACGCCCCTGGAAGTCTCAGAGATTTGAATGGAGCTTCATTGAGGGGATTTCAACCCTAACCAATTCATCTGGGCGTTCATTTTGAATTGCACAAGATAATTTGCATGGCACCCAACTCCTAAGAAACGGAATGCGATTAAACGAAAGTTCTCTATGGTTTCCATCCAACAATCAGAAGCACAACATCGCTATGAACCCAACAAGCACAAGATTTCCCAACAGAATACTCGGGGTTCAAACCGAAATGAAGGGAAATGTACATCTAACGGATCAGGGAAGCAAGTGTTAATAGAGTTTCGTCGGACAAGCAAGAATATTAGAAGAGAGTTCTCCAACATTAGCAACTTTTTACCAAAAACTTTTCGTCGAGATTGGAGAAAGAGTGTGGTAGAAACATTTTCTGAGGTTTGCACAGAGGAATGTAAATTGCCATTGTTTGTGCTGGCAAGATATGTATATAAACCCCTCGTCCTGTGCTACTATCTTGTACCTTCGGTCAGAACCTAAACCGTTCCCAACACGGTGGGAAAAACAAAGGTAAACCCCTCGTCCTGTGCTACTATCTTGTACCTTCGGTCAGAACCTAAACCGTTCCCAACACGGTGGGAAAAACAAAGGTAAATATTTGAATATGTATGAAGTGAGAGGAAAAGAAACACTCGACGATATAAAAGGGGCACAGGAAAAAGATGACAAAAATTTGCATTTTCAAGTGTCAAAACACTAAGTGCCTTTAATGGAATACAAATTTTCCTTTAGTCGACGCTCTTGTTTCTACCTTCAGGGAAATATTTCCTTCCCTCCTTCACCTAGTCCTCCCCATTCTCTAGTTTTCCCAGGAAAAAGATGACAAAAATTTGCATTTTCAAGTGTCAAAACACTAAGTGCCTTTAATGGAATACAAATTTTCCTTTAGTCGACGCTCTTGTTTCTACCTTGAGGGAAATATTTCCTTCCCTCCTTCACCTAGTCCTCCCCATTCTTTAGTTTTCCGTCACCTAACATGCCAAGGTAGCTCATTTTCACAAAATTTAATAAATAAAAGGTACGAGGGAAGTTTTAACAAATGGTTTTGACCTTTTAGTATCACGTACAAGTGCTTTGGCAATTAAGTCTTTTGGGTTTCAGGATGATGAGATGAATGAGGATAAAGTATCCATACGTAAAATACGTACCTCCTAATAACAAAAGTTGAAATTATAATGCTAGTTTTCCGTCACCTAACATGCCAAGGTAGCTCATTTTCACGAAATTTAATAAATAAAAGGTACGAGGGAAGTTTTAACAAATGGTTTTGACCTTTTAGTATCACGTACAAGTGCTTTGGCAATTAAGTTTGGGTTTCAGGATGATGAGATGAATGAGGATAAAGTATCCATACGTACCTCCTAATAACAAAAGTTGAAATTATAATGATGATCGGATTAGGGCTGAAATGGAGCAGAAAAGAATTTAATAAAATTGAGAGATTTACAGTATAATATAAAAAGTTTAGGTAATTCATATTATATGATATTAATGTAGGCTTTTGGGTTTCAGGATGATGAGATGAATGAGGATAAAGTATCCATACGTAAAATACGTACCTCCTAATAACAAAAGTTGAAATTATAATGATGATTGGATTAGGAGTTAGGGCTGAAATGGAGCAGAAAAGAATTTAATAAAATTGAGAGATTTACAGTATAATATAAAAAGCTTAGGTAATTCATATTATATGATATTAATGTAGGACGGAATTTGAGGATTACTATGATAAGTCATAAGTAGGCTGACCATACGTCCCGCTTTCGGCGGGACAGTCCCGCTTTGGAGCCTCAGGTCCCGCTGTCCCGAGAAATCCTCTGGGGACGCTAAAATGTCCCGCTTTCGCCCAAAGTCCCGATATTGTCCCGCTTAAGTCATAAGGTAATTTGCTAAAACTTACAACAAATAGACAGTTTTAGAACTTTTAGACACCCGAGGAATATAGAAACGAGAACTAGGTCACTTCGAAACGATTTTCCAACCGATAATGATGAAAAATAAACAGAAAATCAACTTGGAATTTGAGAAACAGGAGGAGGAATTCTCGAGGTTTCTCCATGGGATTGAAACAAAATCTCCTGGCAACATGTCTTCTGTCAAATTAAACTCCCACATCAACACAAGGTAATGTATTATTCTGTTTCTGAAATCTCGATTTTATATCCAAAGTAGAGGGAAAATCGGCTCTAATCATTTATCAAGGGTCCTGTACATTGCATTGGTTTGGTAAGTTCAATATCAAGGATTCAAGGAAGGCAAAACATATTATTTATGCATAGCATCAAACATTGTTCCATCCAACTACTATTCAATATGCAAAGATTGCACAAACTCGAAAAAAATGTTCAATGCAAATACCGCAAGATCCAACACAAAAGATAATTCAAAATTCCACTATTTGTAGGTATCAGAAGTCAGAACAACTGTTCTACTTTCTACTTTGGGGAAAGTTTTTTTTTTTTTTTTTTTTTTTTTTTTTTTTTTTTGAAAACTACAATAACAGCG
Source organism: Diaphorina citri (assembly GCF_000475195.1). NCBI lineage: Eukaryota > Metazoa > Arthropoda > Insecta > Hemiptera > Psyllidae > Diaphorina > Diaphorina citri. Next base: position 10,758 of record NW_007380528.1, read on the forward strand.
ATACCCCCGGTATTTTATTAGAAAATAAATCAGTCTTCTTCCGAACAAAAAAAGTCAACAGAGAGAAAAAAACAAAAGTTCTAGAAAAAAAACGAGAACACACCAATCCGTGGCACAGTTTGTTGAATTGAGGAGAATATTTTCCATCTTATTGCGAATGGAAAGCACGAGTTTCACGGGATAATAACGAAAACGGAGAAAAAAACTTACCAACATTTATTTTTCGAACAACACAAAAAAGTGAAAACTTTTCATATTTTGACCCGGCTTAAAGTTTCTAAATTCTAAACTTACCGAGGACAGGGAGAAAGAGGTGGAAAGAAGAAAGGGAAGGGCTATTGACTTTTCATAAACAGATGTGCGAGATAAATTGCTTTTTTTCTCTCTCTTGCAAAGGATAGGATCGAAAAGTCTACGGGTTAGAACAGAGGAATATTAGGAGTGTAGGAGTGTAGGAGGAGTGGTGAGTTGTAATTAGCATTAGCACGCTATGCAAGGGTAAGAGAAATGAAGGGAAAGTAGCAGAAAGTAGCTCTTTGTAGTCGATTGTATAAACATGGGGGAAAAGGATCACTTGAGGGCAGTAACAGCAGGAGGATAGGGTGTAAAATGACCAGCACCAATGAACTTTTCAGCTTGGAGTTCAATCTTTGTTGTCCTCTGCTATGTTTCCAATCTTTGTTCCTATATTCTGCAATGTTCTTTGTAAATTCTTTCATGTTAGGACTAAATAATTTTATATTTTTCGTTTCCGTATTGAGCCTGTGGTAGGGGACCTCCTAAATAATATTTTATTCTTTATTAGGTATCCTGAAACTTATCTCCTGATTCCTGATCTTTTATAAATTCCTCCATGGGGATCCTGATATTTGTTCTTGTATGCTACAACCTATTTCTTTCAATACTTCATGTATGGTTCGAATGTTTGTTTTTACTGTTATGTCCTATTGGTTTGTCCTGAATGCCTAGGTATGTATGTTTCTCATTTTGTCTCTACTAGTGTGTTCCGCTTTTCATTGCTTCTCTAACCTTTACTACTATTACTTCAAAACCTTTCCACTTCAATAGTTAAACCAGCTTGTTTTCAAAGCCCGTATGAGACCCAGTCCCTTTGCCTAACCAGTATGTTTCACTTTTAATCTCCGTTTGTATGTTCTAAGCTTCAGTTTCTAGCTCTCCTTCTAATCTTTGTTCGTACTGAGGTAATAACATTTTGAATTCCCATATCGGGGAATATAACTGGAATGACGTTGGCAATCATTATTTACTTACTAACATGATATTACGAGTGGGTAACAGATATCTTCTATGTTCATGGCTGTGAAGATACCTAGGTATCTTTGTATATTTAGGAGTTTTAGGATACTATCTAAAATTGTAGATAATCGTTTTTGGTGTCAATACCTATTAGCTCTGATATTAGTAGCATGATACCTACGGCAATTATATATTAATTGAATTGACATTTGACTGTTGAGGGAGATCAGTTAATTTTCACTTACATTGCACAAGCTCTCCCTTTTAGCTGCTGTAATAATTACACACCGTCTACAATGTTATTATTTTTTATTTAGGAAATTTATTTCAACAAATATAATTTCTAGGCACTTATTTTTCATTCAAGTAGCTATGTGCAGGTACTAACTATACCTAAAATTATAGATGCAATCGTAAAGGTACTTAAAATAGGTTAACACAAGAATTATGTACATCCATTTTTACTTTTTTTACGATTATAACTTCCCTAATTTGCCATTTTGTGCCATAATTCTTTCACTTTTCCCCACTATTTGCTATTTTCTATTGCAGTTCGCCACGAGTCTGCAACTCTGCACACATCGTGCTGATTGCTGACGCGTTGCATAATATTTCACCCCGCTCCGTGTTAAGGAAAACTGCTGAGCGACTTTATATGCTAATTTGTGCGCTGGATATTTCATTTCATGTTGTCTGACTGTGCAGCAATACAAAAGCTGACTGAAATGTTCAGCTCAGCATGCGGTGAATGAATAAAAAAAAATGAAATGTAAATATAATCAGAATAATAATAATTTACAATGTATGAGGCTCGGGGTCGTGACACAAGGCGCATTCAGAAGACTTTCTTTTTGATTTGAATTTTGTAAAATAGGACCTTCGTATTCTTAATGTCTGGGATCTTAATTTGAGTTTTAAACTTTTAACTTACCATTTAAACTGATGGGACTGGACTGGTTGATTTATTTATTCTCAGCGTAGATCAGAGACGGAATTTTGCACTTTTAATGCAGGGGCAGAAGTTAACGTAGTGTACACAAAATGAACATTTGTAAAATATTTGCTTGAACAAATTAATTACCTACCTATTTTATTTCATTTCTTTTTTCTCTAATTTTTTTCGTTTGTTTGTCTGTAGGTAATTGTGAGGATTGAGAACCATCATTAGGTAGGTACAGAATTAGTTGAGGAAGTAGTAGATTATAAATATTCTAAATAGAACAAGGAAAGAAAATACATTATAATAATATCTTCATCCTCCTGAGTCCAGAGATTTTGATAATAATCCTTCCACTTGACAGGGTGGCGTGGAGCTCAGAGGAAGAACTTCTCCCCCTCTCGTGTGCTACCGATAAAATACCCTTTGAATTTTCAACGATAGGAAGGAACCAGGCTCGATGAAAGACGGGGAGGCTAGGTTCTCTCATTTCATTTATGAAACACTGCAATTGCTTTCATTTCAACCCGTGATATCACTGGCAGAAGCAGAATCAGGAAGTCTGACTCCAATGCTACAGCATAGGGAATTTTTAGGACAGGATAGGGAATTTTTAAGACTGCCTAATCCTCGCCTTGGTTTAAATCTCTTTGAGATTCCTCCAGTATTCAGTAAAGTGTAGTTCGAATACTCTAAACTTTTTGTTAGTCTCACAGAACACGGAACATCTAAGGTAGAAGAAGTTTGACTCAAATAACCCAGCATGTTCATAGCAATATTCCACTCCCTAATGGCAGGATATTACAGGAAGAAACTTCCGAATTAGACGCCAACACCATTGTCTAGAGAAAATTCCGCTTTTTTTTACGTCGAAGAGAAGAACTTCAAAACGAAAATTACTGCTCTGAGGTAGAAGGATAAGGAGATGTTCCAAGTTTCTGGAAGTGACGTTTGCACTTTTACTGAAAAGTGCAAGCAAGCTAACCTTTTTTTCCAAGTTGAAAAGTTAGCATCAAATTATGGTGAGCTTGTGAACTTTTCTCCTGGTAACAGAGCCTAATGAAATGAAGCTGCAGTATTGGTTGTTAACGAGGAAGAGAGTTTAAGTTAATCCAATTTTCTCTCCTGGTAGTAGGTAAGTTCTTAACAGATTGCTTCAAGCAAGAATTGAAGTATTAGTTGCTTTGCGGATCCTCAATTTCTTAGTCGGAGTTCTTGCCTCGGTTTTCAATCGCTTTCTTGACTTTCATTTCTTTCATGAGCTCTCCGATTTTGTCCTGATCAGATTCGTCTTTTTCTATTACCTTCATTAAATTTGGTCCAGTGTTATATTTCTAAATCTTGAACATAAGCTGTCCATATTTAGGTATTTGCACTTTTCAATATTTTCTGAAAATTTTCATTTTTTTTTTAATTATTTTCCTGATATTTTTAATCACGTTTTTATGCCATGTACCTCTACTTTTCACCGTGTTCATCTTCATTATTCTCACCTCTCCTGTTTAACAATTTCAATCCCTCACGGACGCCCCTGGAAGTCTCAGAGATTTGAATGGAGCTTCATTGAGGGGATTTCAACCCTAACCAATTCATCTGGGCGTTCATTTTGAATTGCACAAGATAATTTGCATGAGCCTGATACGGTTCTGTCAATCAATTGCTTTATAATTTACTCGGGGGATTTGTTTGTAAATTGAAATATGGAAATGTAAGAGAGAGTTTTTGATGTGAATCCTACGGAGTATTTGTGTGGCGGCACTGTGCATTATCTTTGGATTAGTAGTTCGTGTGAGTTGACCACTTGACCCTTGTGGTTTGAATATTGAGGACAAGCGAAGAAAAACAACAGAGAGAGGGAGAGAGAGAGAAACAGAGACATACAGACAGACATAAAGACAGAGAGATAATGAATGGGTTTGGGTTTCCTGAAAGTTAAGTCATTCAAAGACATATCAAACGTAGTGGATTTACTTGGATCCTGAGAACAATCCATCCAAAGGATTATAAAAATGATCATGCGTAGGTTGAGGATAACCCACCTCCTACTGACAAGTTCCAATGTAATGACAATACTAACATCAATGTAGGACAATCTAAAATACCCTGATCACTTTTGAAACAATTTATGTTAAAGAAAACAAGCTATACTACCAACTGCAACAACCCAAAAAAATTGACGATAGGTACTGAACTAATGGAAAAATGATATTCAGCATGCATACATCTGAAATCTGGAAGAAAGAAGAAGACATTTGAAAATAGCAGTACCTACAACATATGCAGGATGAGGATGGCAACAAAAAAACGTCGGTTCACTTTTACCCAGTTGGAAAAGCTACCAAAACAAAAAACCCTACCACACCATAAATAACTTTAGCCACAAAGCCAAGAAGACTGAACAAAACCAACAACCAACAAAAAGTCAACAGAGAGAAAAAAAACAAAAGTTCTAGAAAAAAAAACGAGAACACACCAATCCGTGGCACAGTTTCTTGAATTGAGGAGAATATTTTCCATCTTATTGCGAATGGCAAGCACGAGTTTCACGGGATAATAACGAAAACGGAGAAAAAAACTTACCAACATTTATTTTTCGAACAACACAAAAAAGTGAAAACTTTTCATATTTTGACCCGGCTTAAAGTTTCTAAATTCTAAACGTAGGTACCGAGGACAGGGAGAAAGAGGTGGAAAGAAGAAAGGGAAGGGCTATTGACTTTTCATAAACAGATGTGCGAGATAAATTGCTTTTTTTACCGAGGACAGGGAGAAAGAGGTGGAAAGAAGAAAGGGAAGGGCTATTGACTTTTCATAAACAGATGTGCGAGATAAATTGCTTTTTTTCTCTCTCTTGCAAAGGATAGGATCGAAAAGTCTACGGGTTAGAACAGAGGAATATTAGGAGTGTAGGAGGACAGGGGAGTGGTGAGTTGTAATTAGCACGCTATGCAAGAGAAAGAGAAATGAAGGGAGAGTAGCAGAAAGTAGCTCTTTGTAGTCGATTGTATAAACATGGGGGAAAAGGATCACTTGAGGGCAGTAACAGCAGGAGGATAGGGTGTAACTTGCAAAGGATAGGATCGAAAAGTCTACGGGTTAGAACAGAGGAATATTAGGAGTGTAGGAGGAGTGGTGAGTTGTAATTAGCACGCTATGCAAGGGAAAGAGAAATGAAGGGAGAGCAGCAGAAAGTAGCTCTTTGTAGTCGATTGTATAAACATGGGGGAAAAGGATCACTTGAGGGCAGTAACAGCAGGAGGATAGGGTGTAATGCAAAGGATAGGATCGAAAAGTCTACGGGTTAGAACAGAGGAATATTAGGAGTGTAGGAGTGTAGGAGGAGTGGTGAGTTGTAATTAGCATTAGCACGCTATGCAAGGGTAAGAGAAATGAAGGGAAAGTAGCAGAAAGTAGCTCTTTGTAGTCGATTGTATAAACATGGGGGAAAAGGTTCACTTGAGGGCAGTAACAGCAGGAGGATAGGGTGTAAAATGACCAGCACCAATGAACTTTTCAGCTTGGAGTTCAATCTTTGTTGTCCTCTGCTATGTTTCCAATCTTTGTTCCTATATTCTGCAATGTTCTTTGTAAATTCTTTCATGTTAGGACTAAATAATTTTATATTTTTCGTTTCCGTATTGAGCCTGTGGTAGGGGACCTCATAAATAATATTTTATTCTTTATTGGAAACAAAAGAAGGAGCTTAAAAGAATAGTCAATAAGAACGAAAAGAAAATACAAAATCACTATTCAAGAATACCTTACATAATAAGAAGAAGTTATGGTCCCTAAAAGTACAGAAGTACTTACAGGGATGGTGAAGAACAATTATGTTAAGAATATTGTAAAGAAAGAATAAACTTATTATTATTAGGTACCTATCCTGAAACTTATCTCCTGATTCCTGATCTATTATAAATTCCTCCGTGGGGATCCTGATATTTGTTCTTGTATGCTACAACCTATTTCTTTCAATACTTCATATGGTTCGAATGTTTGTTCTTACTGTTATGTCCTATTGGTTTGTCCTGAATGCCTATGTATGTTTCTCATTTTGTCTCTACTAGTGTGTTCCGCTTTTCATTGCTTCTCTAACCTTTACTACTCTTGCTTCAATACCTTTCCACTTCAATAGTTAAACCAGCTTGTATTCAAAGCCCGTATGAGACCCAGTCCCTTTGCCTAACCAGTATGTTTCACTTTTAATCTCCGCTTGTATGTTCTAAGCTTCAGTTTCTAGCTCTTCTTCTAATCTTTGTTCGTACTGAGGTAATAACATTTTGAATTCCCATATCGGGGAATATAACTGGAATGACGTTGGCAATCATTATTTCTAAATAATATTTTATTCTTTATTAGGTATCCTGAAACTTATCTCCTGATTCCTGATCTTTTATAAATTCCTCCATGGGGATCCTGATATTTGTTCTTGTATGCTACAACCTATTTCTTTCAATACTTCATGTATGGTTCGAATGTTTGTTTTTACTGTTATGTCCTATTGGTTTGTCCTGAATGCCTAGGTATGTATGTTTCTCATTTTGTCTCTACTAGTGTGTTCCGCTTTTCATTGCTTCTCTAACCTTTACTACTATTACTTCAAAACCTTTCCACTTCAATAGTTAAACCAGCTTGTTTTCAAAGCCCGTATGAGACCCAGTCCCTTTGCCTAACCAGTATGTTTCACTTTTAATCTCCGTTTGTATGTTCTAAGCTTCAGTTTCTAGCTCTCCTTCTAATCTTTGTTCGTACTGAGGTAATAACATTTTGAATTCCCATATCGGGGAATATAACTGGAATGACGTTGGCAATCATTATTTACTTACTAACATGATATTACGAGTGGGTAACAGATATCTTCTATGTTCATGGCTGTGAAGATACCTAGGTATCTTTGTATATTTAGGAGTTTTAGGATACTATCTAAAATTGTAGATAATCGTTTTTGGTGTCAATACCTATTAGCTCTGATAGTCTAACATGATATTACGAGTAGGTAACAGGTATCTTCTATGTTCATGGCTGTGAATATACCTACATAGGTATCTTTGTATATTTAGGAGTTTTAGGATACTATCTAAAATTGTAGATAATCGTTTTTGGTGTCAATACCTATTAGCTCTGATATTAGTAGCATGATACCTACGGCAATTACATATTAATGAATTGACATTTGACTGTTGGAGGAGATCAGTTAATTTTCACTTACATTGCACAAGCTCTCCCTTTTAGCTGCTGTAATAATTACACACCGACTACAATATTATTATTTTTTATTTAGGAAATTAATTATTTCAACAAATATAATTTCTAGGTACTTATTTTTCATTCAAGTAGCTATGTGCAGGTACTAACTATACCTAAAATGATAGATGCAATCGTAAAGGTACTTAAAATGGGTTAACACAAGAATTATGTACATCCATTTTTACTTTTTTTACGATTATTACTTCCCTAATTTGCCATTTTGTGCCATAATTCTTTCACTTTTCCCCACTATTTGCTATTTTCTATTGCAGTTCGCCACGAGTCTGCAACTCTGCACACATCGTGCTGATTGCTGACGCGTTGCATAATATTTCACCCCGCTCCGTGTTAAGGAAAACTGCTGAGCGACTTTATATGCTAATTTGTGCGCTGGATATTTCATTTCATGTTGTCTGACTGTGCAGCAATACAAAAGCTGACTGAAATGTTCAGCTCAGCATGCGGTGAATGAATAAAAAAAATAAAATGTAAATATAATCAGAATAATAATAATTTACAATGTATGAGGCTCGGGTACGTGACACAACGAGCATTCAGAAGACTTTCTTTTTGATTTGAATTTTGTAAAATAGGACCTTCGTATTCTTAATGTCTGGGATCTTAATTTGAGTTTTAACCTTTTAACTTACCATTTAAACTGATGGGACTGGACTGGTTGATTTATTTATTCTCAGCGTAGATCAGAGACGGAATTTTGCACTTTTAATGCAGGGGCAGAAGTTAACGTAGTGTACACAAAATGAACATTTGTAAGATCTTTGCTTGAACAAATTAATTATTTTATTTTATTGATTTTTTTCCTCTAATTTTGTTCGTCTGTTTGTCTGTGATTGTGAAATCAGGATTGAGAACCATCAGGACAGAATTAGTTGAGGAAGTAGTAGTTTATATTCTAAATAGAACAAGGAAAGAAAATACATTATAATAATATCTTTATCCTCCTCCATCTTCTCCTCTCCTTTCTATTCTATTTCTTGACGAAAGATTAAAGGCAAAAAAAGATGGAGGGGTGAGAGAGAAAGAGAGAGAGGGAGGGAGAAAGAAAGAGAGAGGAAATATGAATGATATTCTTTCTGTCAGTCTCATTACACGACGCGCAATGAATTCTCTCTCTCTCTCTCTCTCTCTCTCTCTCTCTCTCTCTCTCTCTCTCTCTCTCTCTCTCGACGCGCAACGAATTCTCTCTCTCTCTCTCTCTTATGTCTCTCTCTCTCTCGTCCACTTCCCTCTCTCTCTCTCGTGCATCTTTCTTTGATGAAATGAACAACATAAAGATGTCAGAAGGAGGAGGAGTAGAGAGAGAGAGACAGGAGGAGAGAGAGAGAGAGAGAGAGAGAGAGAGAGAGAGAGGTTTCAAAAACCAAAACGTATTTCTCATTATACAATCCTGTTATACCCACAGGGGTTATCAAACCAAGTCTCAATAAGACCATTAGCTTCCCAATAAGGGGTGGGAATAGTCAGTGACCGAATTCTTCCTATCCTAGATAAGACAGAAAGACAAGATAGGAGAAATTCACTTATGTGTTAAGGGAAATCGAACTGGGGGGGCGAATCGAAACCCGCGACCCAGCGCTTTACAAGACAGGGCGTACTAAACTTTAACCTTAAATAGACTGTCAAGAAAACTTTCGACTTTCGATACTACCTATTAAGTTATCTGTACATGAAATCTTGAAACTATCCTCCATAGAAACAATTTTCCTTCTCGCTCCCTTCTGATAAGTGTGATTAGCTGACTCACCCTCTATTACTGTCCCTAGCAGTCCCCATAGTAACTGTACACAATTAGACAGGGCTGTCCTGACCCCTTGTCTTATTATTGTTACTATTCATTGCCCCCCGCCACCCACCCACAATCAATTTCAATCAAGGGAGAGATAATATACCGGGTTGTTCAGAAAGACGTGTCAATCTTTTCTTCCCTTGGACTAAAAATAGAGTGGAACAGAGACCATAGAGCTTCGACCTTGTAGAGCAGTGGTTCTCAAAGTTGTCGTCAACGGGGAACACTTTTCAATACTCCAATCTTTCTGCGGCATTCATAGGAATGTGGGAAATACATATGGGTAATTTACATTACATTACATTTAAATGGGGGTCGTTTCTAACGAAATTCCTGTGTGTGGAGCTGTGGAGTCCAGTATGTATTAGGACTATTGCACCCCATTCTTGTTGTTGTTTCACTCTTCAATTTCAAACATTGCTGTCTCTTTTATGAAGTTCAGCAACGTTTTTATCGGTTCTGAGTGTATTTTACCAATCTCCTTTACATAATATGGGTAAAATACTAAAATGTAGAGATGGCCTCATCTCAGAGGACGTATTTTGGATTTCTGAAACACCCGGTATTAGCCTCGTATATTTGCACACATACTGTATACACATTGATTGCACTGTGAATTATTATTATTAGCATTATTATTTATTTTATTTTTTCTTCTAGAGGAAAAGGGAAAATTGGGTTTCCTTCTTTGTCACATACCGGGTGGAGAAAAGATTTCGGACCCTCTAACTTTTACAATAAGAAAATATTCAGGGTGTCCACAAAAAAAAGTCCAAGAATTTCGAATTCTAAATTTTAGTACTTCCTCCAGTTTTGTATGAGCCAGGAAGACTTCCAGGACGTCTTTGAAAGAAGGGCATCTTACCTTACTATTTTCCATTTAAAAAAAGCCCTTCTTGCAAAGACCTCACTCGCAAATTAACTTGAGGATGGAGCTAGAGAGCTAAGTTCTTCTTGTAGGTACCTACATAATAAATTCCATTTCCCCTAAATATTTCTTCTTCATTGTCTCTTACTTTTCTGTCGACCAAAGTAAGACGTCGGAAATAATTCAACACGAGGAATCTTACTCCATTGTTTCCAGGGTTTTTTTTAGCCACGAGCAATTATCTTCCCTTTATCTTGCCTGACAAATTCCCTCATTTATTCCCTCCCCTCATTTCTTCCCTTTCCTTTCCCTGACTATAATTCCCTGGGTTATTTATTATGATCTCGTTATAATGTTCCCTTATCTTCTCATTCCAGGACCGAGGGAATTCCTTAATATGCGGAGTATTCCTAATTGTATTGTTTGTGTCATTGATTATTTTATTTATTTTTCTTCTTCTTCTTCTTCTTCTTCTTCCTTTTTCTCTCTTTTTTAAATGTAAATAAGGTATTATTTATGCAATTATGCCTATGCATTTTTTTCTTCTTCTTCTTCTTCTTCTTCTTCTTTTTTTTCTTCTTCTTCTTCTTCTTCTTCTTCTTCTTCTTCTTCCTTTTTCTCTCTTTTTTAAATGTAAATAAGGTATTATTTATGCAATTATGCCTATGCATTTTAGATGTCCCTTTCTTTTTATTTTTGTGTCCCCCCCCCTTTTTGCAGGGATTTCAATCAACTCTTCTTCCTTTGTCCTGATGAAGCTGAGGTGCACCCTGTAATAACCAGTTAGCCAGTGACCTTTAGCACGTGTCTAGTGTCCACCCTGTCACCCATCCAGATATCAACCATACTCAAGTTTCAACATCAAACATCAAGTAGAATATGGGACATAGCCGTGTTTAGGGAGGGAGAGAGAGAGAGACTTTGAGAGACAGAGATATGGAGAGAAGGAGAGAGACAGAAAGAGGTGGGAAAGGGGGAAAAAATCGAACTGGGGGCGAATCGAACCGCGACCCAGCGCTTACAAGACAGGCGTGCTAACCTTTAAGCTAAATAGACTGTCAAGAAAACTTTCGACTTTCGATACTATTAAGTTATCTGTAGGTACATGAAATCTTGAAACTATCCTGCATAGAAACAATTTTCCTTCTCGCTCCCTTCTGATAAGTGTGATTAGCTGACTCACCCTCTATTACTGTCCCTAGCAGTCCCCATAGTTATTGTTTGCAATACCTAGATATTAGTTGGGTGGATCTCTTAACAGATTTTTCTGTTATAAATTTTAGCCATGAGATTTTGCCAGGAAAAACCTTCGAACTTCAGGTGTAAAAGTTCAACTTGCCAACGGAAGAAGAACAGCAAAACTAAACGAAGTCATAGGTTTTGTCACTCACCTAATACTTCGAGGTCAATTATTTTGACGGTAGCTGAATTCCCACCTATAAAAACTGATGAGTCCAAATAAGGACGAAACTCGTGTCTTGGGCTGTTTAGTGATTTGGTCTGGTTTCGTTGTATAACTCATGTAGTGATTTAAAGGATAAAAAAAAAAAAAAAATACATATATTATATGTACATATATTGTTACAATCCTACAGTTCATAAAAAACTTTCAATAA
>NW_007380529.1:0-23309 GCF_000475195.1 Diaphorina citri
GGAAGCCGAATAGAAAATCGAAAATTGCATGGCCACGGATTCGATTTCCGCCCGGGGCGGATTTTATCCTGAAGGGATAAGGTTCGTTCTCGGTAAGGCTGGCTTTCTCCTATCCTGTCTTCCTTCTCTCTTCAACTTCGGGACGATGAGGCCTTAGCAGTGACAGTTTCCTCTATCAAACCTCTAAAAAAAAAAAAAGTATGTAAAGTGAAAGGGAATCACACATTGAAAGGGAATCACACATTGAATAGGTATAAAAAACCGGTTCACATTCCTTATTTTGACAAAAAGTGATAATAAAATGAGTTTTTGAGGACCAAAAAAATCATTTGAAAATACACCGACATAGATGTTGAACGATTGCCATTTTGTGACGAAATCACAGGGTCCTACCCTTCGTGACGTCATCTGCTGTCCATTGTGGCTTCACTTCAAAGAAGAACACTTCAAAGGTCCATCTCTTCCGAACCTCCTTGAAACAGCTGTTTTTTGTTGTTTTTTTTATAAACTTTTTGGAACCAACTTTGGAAAAACGTTTTTCTCGATCTCGATCTACCTATTCTACCTCTTTCGAACCTCCTTGAAACAGCTGTTTTTTGTTGTTTTTTTTATAAACTTTTTGGAACCAACTTTGGAAAAACGTTTTTCTCGATCTATAAAAGTAGGTAATAAAAGTTTCAAGTTTCCTTGCTTCTACTTTTCTTGATTTCTTGTGTTTTCTGATTCAATTTTCAAGTTGAATTGTCCAAATTCCTGTGTACTAACTAGTGTGGACCATTACAGTCATTACACCAGGAAGTACTCATTCATAAAATTTGATCAAGCTATTTCGAGTAGAAACCCTATACATCAGGGGTGGCCAAACCGGGAACCGCGGTTCCCTTGGGAACCGCGAGCCCATTTTAAGGGAACCGCAAGCTTATTTTGAGGGAACCAAAAAAAAAAAAAATAATAATAATAAAAAAATAAATAAAAGTGTAAATTAATGTACTTTATTGAGTACCTAATGGAGATATTTTGAATATTTCGGTAGGTAGGTACCTACATAGGTATTATTATCCATCGGGATCGGTTTGAAGTGTGGTAAACGCAGCTATACAGAAACAAGTTGTAAAAAGAAATTCACTGATTCTTGGAAAGAGAAGAAAGCAAAGCGTGACAGGAGGAGAGGGGGGAAGGGGTTTATTTTAGTTTTCGCTTGACCCTTGACCGCTCGAGGGTTCGGTATAAAGTGGATTTCCTGAAGTTGGCAGAAGCCATTTTGAAGAAAAGTGGCTTAGCAACAAAAATTGGTGAGTTTATTTTTTATTCTTTGGGTGTGGGTGGGGGGGAGGGGAACCTCGAACACTTTTGAAAGTTAAGAAGGGAACCGCAACGAAAAAAGTCTGGCCACCCCTGTTGTAACACAAATCAATCAAGTACCTATAGGTACACCTATAGCATGACTTACCTACCCAAATAGAATATTTTAGTATTTTTAATAAAGATGAAGGAAAGTTTCTACACCAATTTTTTAATGAAATATTGATATCATATGTCAGTCCATGTGAATCATGTAATATCTAATTAATGTGTTTTCCTTTTCAGGAGGAGGTTGATAAAGCTCCAAAGTTTCCCAGAGTTCTCAAGCAGTTTGAGTCCTGGCTTAGTTCTCACGGGCTACTGTCAAGTCGAAGATTTATTGTGACAGATGGCCCATGGGATATGGGACGATTTCTATAGCCCAGGTAATTACAAATAAATTGTAATTGAATTTACAGAGGTATCTATGCAAAAATCTGTGAGGAGAAAAATATTAGAATGTAAACTAGTGCTGAAATGAAAATGGTTTTTGCAATTAAAAAAAAGTCATAATATCTATCTACCTTGATCTTTGCTTATTATTTTATTTCATCCTCTTGAATTTACAGAGGTATCTATGCAAAAATCTGTGAGGAGAAAAATATTAGAATGTAAACTCAAAGCTAGTGCTGAAATGAAAATGGTATTTGCAATTAAAAAAAAAGTCATAATATCTATCTACCTTGGTCTTTGCTTATTATTTTTTTTCATCCTCCTTTCTATGCAAAAATCTGTGAGGAGAAAAATATTAGAATGTAAACTCAAAGCTAGTGCTGAAATGAAAATGGTTTTTGCAATTAAAAAAAAGTCATAATATCTATCTACCTTGGTCTTTGCTTATTATTTTATTTCATCCTCCTTCTTATTATTTTACTGTCCTTTTTGATCTTCTATTCTTGTGTGATTATTTTATTTTTGCTCTTTCTGTTTACAGGTATGAGATCATTGAGTTTCCTGCAATCCTTATTCACACCGAGACATTGAAGATAGTTGATGTCTTTCATTCCTATGTAAAACCTGTGATACATCCTCAGCTGACTGGTTTCTGTAAACAACTTACAGGCATAACTCAGGTATGTATGGACGATTCTGCATATTAAAGAGGAAGGAGTGTCTTTGAAATGAGATGTTCTTGTGTTAGATCTTCTATTCTTGTGTGATTATTTTATTTTTGCTCTTTCTGTTTACAGGTATGAGATCATTGAGTTTCCTGCAATCCTTATTCACACCGAGACATTGAAGATAGTTGATGTCTTTCATTCCTATGTAAAACCTGTGATACATCCTCAGCTGACTGGTTTCTGTAAACAACTTACAGGCATAACTCAGGTATGTATGGACGATTCTGCATAGTAAAGAGTAAGAAGTGTCTTTGAAATGAGATGTTCTTGTAGACATTTGCCTGGGATGTACTTCTACAGTCATATAATCACTGATATAAGAAGAAATATAAGAGAAAAGTAGAGTTGTGAGGTTGTAACACAAATCAATCAAGTACCTATAGGTACACCTATAGCATGACTTACCTACTGTATGTAATGTTTTCTTAACCAAATAGAATATTAGTCTTTTTAATAAAGATGAACCTCTTTTAATGAAATATTGATATCATATATCAGTCCGCTTTCATTCCTATGTAAAACCTGTGATACATCCTCAGCTGACTGGTTTCTGTAAACAACTTACAGGCATAACTCAGGTATGTATGGACAATTCTGCATAGTAAAGAGTAAGAAGTGTCTTTGAAATGAGATGTTCTTGTAGACATTTGCCTGGGATGCACTTCTACAGTCATCTATTCACTGATATAAGAAGAAATATAAGAGAAAAGTAGAGTTGTGAGGTTGTAACACAAATCAATCAAGTACCAATAGGTACACCTATAGCATGACTTACCTTCTGTATGTAATGTTTTCTTAACCACATAGAATATTAGTCTTTTTAATAAAGATGAAAGTTTCTACACCAATTTTTTAATGAAATATTGATATCATATGTCAGTCCATGTGAATCATGTAATATCTAATTAATGTGTTTTCCTTTTCAGGAGGAGGTTGATAAAGCTCCAAAGTTTCCCAGAGTTCTCAAGCAGTTTGAGTCCTGGCTTAGTTCTCACGGGCTACTGTCAAGTCGAAGGTTTATTGTGACAGATGGCCCATGGGATATGGGACGATTTCTATTCCTACAATGCAAGGTGAGCTCAAAAATCCAAGCACAAAAATGAAAAACATTGAATCTGGACATCTTGTCAAACTGGTGTGATGAATAATACTAAAGAGGTTGTTCAATATTTCGTGATAGGATTTTCAGTAGTTTTCTTTCTCTGCCACAAGCATTTTTTGCCCAAGTATGTGACTTTATAGCAAAATAGGGAAATCTGAAAGTCTCAGTTCACAATGTTCAATACCTATATCGAAAAACTCATACTTAAAATAAATAAGTAAATCAGGCTATGAGGTAACTTCTCTACACATTTCCATCAATCAAAGTCATGCATAGGTATCATTAAGGATAATTTTTTCAAACTTGTTAAGTTATTATACCTACCTAAGCCAGCCTAGTTAGCTTGGTTGGTAGCGCGTCTGCCTTGTAAGTGCTAGGGTGCGAGTTCGATTCCCGCCCGAGGCGGATTTTATCCTGATAGGATAATGTTCGTTTTTGGAACGGCTGGCTTTCTCCTGCCCTATCTTCTTCAGGGTTTATACCGACCTGGAAAAGTCATGGAATCTGAAAATCGGCCAAAAAGTCAGGAAAAGTCATGGAAAATCGTGAAAATTAAAAAAAAAACCTTATAAAGTCATGGAATTTGCCACCCGGTCAAAAATTAAAAATGTTCAAATTAAGTAGTTAAGTTTTTTCCAAAAAACAGCCTGCGGCGCATTCGTCCCTTTTATTCCTTAACTTTCTGCATATTGCATATTTCTCATGTAAATGAAGGGGTAATCTTACTGATTTGTAAGTACCTCCGCCCCTAATTTTCTGGAAAAGTCATGAATAGTCATGGGAATTTCATTCCGGGAAAAGCGTACAAACCCTGTTCTTTCTCTCTTTGATTTCGGCTGACGATACGACCCCTAGTTACCTCTAACATAATGTCTCTAACAAAAAACTCGTCACGATAACATACGAATTCAAATGTTTTCTCCTTTCAGTTGTCGGGGCATTCCGTTCCCAGCGTACGTCGCGTGAATGGACCAACCTGCGCAAGATATTCCGCACAACTTCTACCAGCTATCACCAGGGAGGTTGTCTTGGAGGACATGGTCAAATACGTTGGTTCTTGTGTTCGCGAGGGACAAATCGCATCGAGGTTTAAGATGACTTCCTAACAACATAGCGCGTAGTATGTTCTATAACATTGTCTGCGGGACGCGAGCCCCTGATCCGAGGTCAATTGAGAGAATCACCAACCATTGGTCGATCCCCATGTCGAGTAAACCTAGAGCAAAACTCTGATATAATAGTAATAATAATAATAATAGACTCTTGAGTGGAAGGTAACCACTAGGCGAGGTTAACGCCGGAGGCGTTTTCTACCACCTAACCCTTAGAGCTCCATTATTATGTGGTCAAAATCTCAAATAAATGAGGATAAAATTCCATGCCTCGGCTGGGATCGAACCCACGCCCTCCTGTTTACCAGGCGAGCGTCTTGACCACTACGCTATCCATTTTTTGATCAGCTGATATCTTTTAACATTCCACCTGGAACTATTAAGTAGGTCCTCTCGGGTTGAACTTTATCCTAAACCCATAAGATTCTATCTTTGATTTCGGGACGATAAGACCTCTGTTGTTACAGCTCCGTCCATCAAACTTTTTTTTTTTTACTTGCAGTGAAACATGTTTTAATTTACTCTATTGGTTTTCTCATTTCAGAATAACATGCATGTGATCCCAGTATCCTACAAGAAGAAACTCAATACCCAGGATGATGTGGCATCTCTACGCTCAGAACTAGCCGGGTTAAATCTCAGTTTGAATACTAGCGACACGGAGCCATCCGAAGATGAATCGGCTAATCCCGACCATCCCACGAATCCTAACGAAGTTCCCACAGATAGCGCTAGTAGTCCAACCTGTCCAAGTAAGATAACTAAAGTTACCGAGAATTTACCGAACGTTACCGAGACTGAAGGCAGTGATACGGAGAAAGCCGATCGTGTAGATAGCAATACCGAAAGTTCGCGAAGTAAACCCGAGGGTAAACGAAGTCAAAAAAATAAGGAGCTGTGTAATACGACGTCGAGTTTGGAAAACAAAACGCCCGCGGCGCAGCGCATTAGATAGCGCTAGTAGTCCAACCTGTCCAAGTAAGATAACTAAAGTTACCGAGAATTTACCGAACGTTACCGAGACTGAAGGAAGTGATGCGGAGAAAGCCGATCGTGTAGATAGCAATACCGAAAGTTCGCGAAGTAAAACCGAGGGTAAACGAAGTAAAAAAAATAAGGAGCTGTGTAATACGACGTCGAGTTTGGAAAATAAAACGCCCGCGGCGCAGCGCATATTGGAAATTTTACAAAACCAAACCGACACGTGTATTAAAGCAGTGATCTCAAGTAAAAACAAAACTAAACCCAAACCAAGTGTCATAGAATCAGAGGATAGTAAAACTAATGAATCTGGTGTATTATAGCAACCAAGGTATACTGTGTATTTAAGTGTGATATTTAGTACGCTTCTTGTGGCGTTACTTGTAATGGTATTACCAGAAGTTGTATTTCCTGACCATAGGGCAAAAATCTTTCACTAAGACCAGTGGTAACACGCTTGCCATGCAGAAGGTCCCGGGTTCGATACCGACAGACAAAAAAAAATGTTCTCTTTTTTGATTGCAAATGTTTAAACGGATTTCTTTCGGTTATTCTCGTGTTGACCCAGCACCTAATTGGCAAGCACTAGCCCATCTGATGAGAGGCACACTTCATTACTATGTATGAAACAAAATCTGCAAATCTTGAAGAAAAAAAAAGCGTAGAAAAAACATGGCGTCGTACCGTTTGGCAATATTTTCTTCGCATGGTATACCTAAAAAGAGAGGAGTGCAGATTTGTTAGTGGAACAGACCCCAGTGTGATACCCTTTCGGCCACGAAGGTTGCTTGAAAAAAAAAAAAAAAAAAAAAAAAACCAAAAGGAAAAAAAGTCCCCCCTTTTCCCGCTAATACTGGATGGAAAGAGAGAGGGAGAGAGAGAAAGAGGGAAAAAGAGAGAGAGGGAGGGAGGGGAGAAAGAGAGAGAATGTGGAGGAAGAGAGAGAAAAAGAGATAGAGAAATAGAAAGAGAGATGAAGATAAAGCAAATGATGAGATAGCTGATAGAGCAATATGTAAAACGGTACATACAAAGCCATAAAGAAAACGTTCGTTCTGAGAACGAACCTTATTTTGACCGAGATAATGTTCTCCCCGAGCGGGAATCGTACCTGCGGTCTAGCACATACAAGGCAGGCACACTGCCCTTCAAAATAACTTGACTGCCCTTTCTGTTAAATATTGTTTCGACAGCAAAAGGCAAAAGAGAAGGCACTTTTCCAGTCATATGCTGGCAGTATATAATCAAGGTATATTTTATGCCCAAAACCTTGAAACTCTATTTCGTGTTAATATAGGCCGGGCGGCGCTTCGAACTCTCGAAGTTCGCACGCCTTCCGACACACTTGATCCCATCTTTTCTCGTACTGACTACCTAAGAACCTAGTTCTAAACTGAGATCAACTTACTGTGTACTCCTACATACAAGGCAGGCGCACTGCCCTTCAAAATAACTTGACTGCCCTTTCTGTTAAATATTGTTTCGACAGCAAAAGGCAAAAGAGAAGGGACTTTCCAGTCATATGCTGGCAGTATAATCAAGGTACATTTTATGCCCAAAAAACCTTGAAACTCTATTTCGTGTTAATATAGGTCGGGCGGCGCTTCGAACTCTCGAAGTTCGCGCGCCTTCCGACACACTTGATCCGATCTTTTCTCGTACTGACTACCTAAGAACCTAGTTCTAAACTGAGATCAACTTACTGTGTACTCCGTAGCCAACGATCAATACTCCATGGTCCAAATTATCCATTCCTCCTCTACACAGAAACTTGAGCGGATGAGATACACCTCCGAAGTAGAACTGAAAATGAGGAAGGGAAAGTAAGTCAAATTATCCATTCCTCCTCTACACAGAAACTTGAGCGGATGAGATACACCTCCGAAGTAGAACTGAAAATGAGGAAGGGAAAGTAAGAAAACACCAAGGGGATGAGCAAGGAAATAAGCACAATAATTTCAATGGAAATGGGGGATGAGCAAGGAAATAAGCACAATAATTTCAATGGAAATGGGGGATGAGCAAGGAAATAAGCACAACAATTTCAATGGAAATGGGGGATGAGCAAGGAAATAAGCACAACAATTTCAATTTCAATGGGGGATGAGCAAGGAAATAAGCACAACAATTTCAATGGAAATGGGGGATGAGCAAGGAAATAAGCACAACAATTTCAATGGAAATGGGGGATGAGCAAGGAAATAAGCACAATAACGTCAATGGAAATGGGGGATGAGCAAGGAAATAAGCACAACAATTTCAATGGAAATGGGGGATGAGCAAGGAAATAAGCATAATTTCAATGGAAATGGGGGATGAGCAAGGAAATAAGCACAATAATTTCAATGGAAATTGGGGGATGAGCAAGGAATTAAGCACAATAATTTCAATGGAAATGGGGGATGAGCAAGGAAATAAGCATAATTTCAATGGAAATGGGGGATGAGCAAGGAAATAAGCACATTGTTTTGTTGATTTTTTTTTTTTTTTTTTCAAATTAGAAAATTAATTTGAAGAAAAGAAATAATCTAAAGCCAGTGTGATAGCACAATGAATGCATCAGTTTACCATGGGATCACTGAAGTTAAGCAATGTTGTGTGTGGTCAGTATCAGGGCAATCCACCATGCTACTGGCTTTTCCCAGCCCATCAGGCTGGGTGAATTGTGTGAGTGGGCACTACGGTCAACGGGTTCGATTCCCACCGGTCAGATTTTATCTGAATGGATAATGTTTCATTCTTTGGAAAAGCTGCTTCTCATATCTATTTCTCTCTTCTATTTCGGGATGATAATACTTTAGCAGTTACAGGTTCCCTATCAAAACCTCCTGAAAAAAAGATCCATTTACCAACCTGCATTGCATTGGCCATTAATAGCACGGGATAGTCCATTCTTCCACCAGTCATTGGCCATTATCTGTTTCATCACTCGACACATTCACGTAGACTATTGTATTTTCACTCGGATTTCCTCCCTTGTTCAGATGACAAGCCCGGGGGTTTGGAGGCCTTTTGATAGGCATAGTCCTGTTTCCCCTCAGTGGATTTCATTACTATGAAATAGTGAAATAAAACAGTGACAAAACATTTTTTTTTTTTTTTCCTTTACTAGAGCCAAAATGTGTGCCTCTCCTTAATGGGCTAAGCTAAACGTTGACAAGGTCAACCACTCATACATTTTTTTTTTTTTTTTTTTAGGAATAATAAAAGTGTTTGTTCACATCTTAAAAAAAAACTCTCGTTGATAAGCACATCCCATTCCTCATTGAAATCCACTTGTAAGAAAGTCCAACCATCTCCATTGAATCACTTGTAAGAATAGTCCAACCATTCCATTGAAATCACTTGTAAGAAAGCTGGGTACAAGGTCATGTCCATTGAAATCACCTTAGTAAAGAACAATAGTTGAAAGGTCAATGTCCACATGTATAATAAACAGTACCATAAACAAATTAGGTATCATTTAAATTTCAGGAGGTGCTGACTTGGATTCAGTTCATGGATATCACACTCCACCTTTGACAGAATGAGATTAAAACTGTGAGTACCTACCTACATCTTCCGTTACCTTTCCTGTCTACTTTGTTCCTAGCATACAGGATATAAAATTCACTAGAACTTTTTGTAGGAATTTGAATCGTGTTAGGGGTAAATTCTTGTCACATGTATTGTTCTCTGCTAAATTAGGTATGTTAAATTTCATGATTTTCCTTGAACTCAAACCATCAACCTCCAGATTCAAAGTCCATCATGCTAACCATTACACCACTGAGTTAGTTGTTATTATTAATTTACTTACTATGATTTTTTTTTTTTTTTTTTTTTTTTTGTTAAGAAAGGAAAATTTGAGACTGCCATCATCATAGTTTTGAGGTCAATGAACTCTGTTAAGTATGTGATACTTGTCACAAATGTAGTTCCTAGATTTAACCTTGCTAAATCTCATGATTTGACATGGACTTCCATCAAAAAACTTCAACATTCAAAGCTCACTATGATAACCATTCCACTACTGAGGACAGAATTTTTATACCCTTTGAGCTAATAATAAAAACTAAAAGGATATAAACCTAACTATTGCTTACTCGTAAGATCAGCAAACACCGTAGGTCCATAGACTGCTGAACCTTGCTCTGTTTCCTGAAGGATTTGAATCTTCTTCAGATTGGCTCGGAAGATACGCAGTCTTTTATGATATTCTTCCTTGGTTGCATAGGATTTGTTGTGCTTCTCGAGGAAATGATTGAACATGGCAACATGCTCCAACTTATCATGATGGTGAGGTTTCTGCAAAACATGTAGATGCTCTATGTTGAGTATTTTTATTTTGTGTAGATGCTCAACATAAATTATTAAAAAGGTATTTATTTTAAATACTCTATAGGTATGTTCAAACTTACAATGAAAAGAAAAACAAAACAATTTTTACTCTTGAAAGTAGCCCTTGCTTATAATAGATGCTCAACATAAATTATTAAAAAGGTATTCATTTTAAATACTCTATAGGTATGTTCAAACTTACAATGAAAAGAAAAACAAAACAATTTTTACTCTTGAAAGTAGCCCTTGCTTATAAACTTGACAGTTCTAATGGTTGCCTAAGTAGGTATATTGTTACAGAAGAAAAACCTTGGAAAACATTACATAACCATTATAATAGCTATTGTGTATTGAAAATATCAAAATTGTGAAATTTTGCTTTTATAAATACAGTCCAGGAATCATCTGTAGCCTGGATTATCTCCATAATCCAGTGAGAAAATTGGGACTCACCTGTCGAACAAAGACCACATCTTTGTCAACCTCAGAAGATGCAGAAATGCAGACAAATGTGAAAGCCACTAAGGCAATGCTAGCAGGGAGCAACTGCATTGTATTGTGATGATATTAAAGGTACTAACTCAACTGATTAGTTAGGTGGTGGTACTCCTACTACTACTGGAAAATTTCTGATAAGAAAATAGGTGGGTAGTGTTTTACAAAATTTTCATTGTTCGAAAACACAAAAAATGGACCTTTGGAGTTAATTGTTTCCAGTTTGAAATAAGAATACTAGATATTCACCAAGATAAGAACAGGTAGGTAGCTATCAGGGTATACCTACCAAGGAATACTTACCAACCTTCTAAGGTACCTACCAAGGAATGGTACTTGTGCAGAAGTTACGTCCGCAGAAGTTTGCTATCAAAGGAACTGGCAGAAACGAGCAGTGACCAGTGTTATTATAGGGTTAGGTTAAACGCAAAAAGGAGTTTTCACAATTAGAGCAGTGATTAGTGTTATTATAGAACTGAGTTATACAAATATTTGTGGTTCAGATAGAACAAGCTTGAATAAATGGAACTGACTTTCTGGATATCTGGCCCTTGATCATCAGAGCAAAGTTTCTTATACCAGCACCTTGTTTCTTCTAATTTCAGACGAGAAAAACCCCCATGATAGCCACGGCCATAGGTCCATTCTTCACCAGGTACTTGGCCATTTCTGTTTCATCACTTGACACATTCACGTAGCTTTGTATTTTCAAAAAAAACAAAAAAAAACAAATTTTTCCTCTTGAAAGTAGCCCTTGCTTATAAACTTGACAGTTCTAATGGTTGCCTAAGTATATTGATACAGAAGAAAAAAAATCATGGGCTTGTTGTTATTCAATTTTTCAGAATGCTCGTGTGAAGAATCAAAATATTTCCCACACTCCTACTGAGGTAGCTTCTATTCCACTCACTGATTGTCCATTTACTGATCTAATCTTCAATAACTTTAAGAACTTCTTAGACCTAAAATTTAAAACAAATAGTTACAATTTCGGTCTACTTACCTACCTATCTACCTACAAATTGTTAGCTCTGACCTTTGAGGGAAGCTCAAAGAGTGATGGGTTTTGCTTACAGCGTGAACACGCGGTCCGGAAAAGACGTCAAGCCAACACTAAAAATGACCCTGATGACTTGTTGTTCCTCATGACAGTGCCACAAGATGAACTGAAACAAATCCAGGCCATGGCTGACTTCGCAATGCAAACACTGGATTTGATAGATGAAGATAATGTCAAGCGCAAAGTGGTGAAGGTGATTAAAGCCCAGAAACAGGTGAGCTATGACATGGACTGCTTAAGTGAGGACGTGAATTGACCAGGAATATGTGTATTGCATGATTGTTTATTACCGGCTTCCATTAAGTTTAACTTCCATTTTAATTGGCTTTTATTAAGTCAATAATTTTTTTGCCTAAATAGCTATTTAGGCAAAAAAATTATTAGTCATGATTATATCGATGTAGTTACGTATTTTCATTTTATTGATTTAGTTGACGAGGGACGGGAGTGCATTGCATGATTGTTCATTACCGGCTTCCATTAAGTTTAACTTCCATTTTAATTGGCTTTTATTAAGTCAATATTTTTTTTTGCCTAAATAGGTAGTCATGAATATATCGATGTATAGTTACGTATTTTCATTTTATTGATTTAGTTGACAAGGGACGGGAGTGGTATCATGTACTATCTGTGGTTGGAAACTCAGGACACTCAGCATGATTGTTCATTACCGGCTTCCATTAAGTTTAACTTCCATTTTAATTGGCTTTTATTAGGTCAATGTTTCTTTTGCCTAAATAGGTACCTAGTCATCAGTGGCGTAGCGTGTATGTATGGCGTGTATGGCGGCCATACAACTCAAAAGTTTACTCTAATGCCCATAAATATGAATGGCATGTACCTACTGTGATGGGACTTGGTAGACCTGTGCATGAGCCCTACAAGGCCCTACACTTGAATTTAGAGCACGCTACGCCACTGCTAGTCATGATTATGTAGTTACGTATTTTCATTTTATTGATTTAGTTGACAAGGGACGGGAGTGGTATCATGTACTATCTGTGGTTGGAAACTCAGGACACTCAATGTCCTGAAGATACGTCACCTGAAAGCTGGAAGTCTGACCCGCCAAACTGTATGAATGTCCCTGGACCACGCAGAACTTGCAAAGTGAACCTACTCCGATCCTGGCTACCCAACAGATCGCGTGTGAACGCTCATGTAAGTCAACTTTGGTCACACTCCTAATGAGCATGTGCTTAAGTATGTACTTAGGTAAATTTAATGTGTTTATCATACACCAAAAGCCCAATCTGAGGCTTAAGTGTAGGGGCTAGACAGCCCTAAAGAATGGGTTAAGCTTATACGAATCTAGGTAAATAAGTAAGTACCTACATATATCTACTAGTGTGCAAATGCAAATTAAAGCTATAATAGCTATTATAATACAAGTAGGTCAAAAAGTTACTTTTGGACACTGTGTCGTCATGAATAATTCATAAAGGCGTTTTTGGTCAGTCAAAATCAAAAGTTTCGCGGGTAGGGCTTGTAACTTTTTTGAATTTACTACTAAACGCTCCGTGTGCACAATCCAAGAGGTCTTCAAAAAATTTGCGCACTCTGTCGAATAGGCATGTGGGGCTTCGTGTAGGTTTTTTTCTTTTACGTTTGGACTTACCTTCTTCTGTGTTCTGCAGGTTGTAAAATCCGAATGTGATCCTCTGAAATCATGGTGAAGTCCCTTAGGTAAATTTAATGTGTTTATCATACACAAAAAGCCCAATCTGAGGCTTATAGGTGTAGGGGCTAGACAGCCCTAAAGAATGGGTTAAGCTTATA
Source organism: Diaphorina citri (assembly GCF_000475195.1). NCBI lineage: Eukaryota > Metazoa > Arthropoda > Insecta > Hemiptera > Psyllidae > Diaphorina > Diaphorina citri. The sequence continues at coordinate 13,312 of NW_007380529.1, forward strand.
CGAATCTAGGTAAATAAGTATAAGTACATACACCTACTAGTGTGCAAATGCAAATTAAAGCTATAATAGCTATTATAATACAAGTAGGTCAAAAAGTTACTTTTGGACACTGTGTCGTCATGAATAATTCATAAAGGAGTTTTCGGTCAGTCAAAATCAAAAGTTTTCAAGAGGTCTTCAAAAAATTTGCGCACTCTGTCGAATAGGCATGTGGGGCTTCGTGTAGATTTTTTCTTTTACGTTTGGACTTACCTTCTTCTGTGTTCTGCAGGTTGTAAAATCCGAATGTGATCCTCTGAAATCATGGTGAAGTCCAAACACGTAAAGTAAAAGCGATATGTCAAAATAATCACCCTCCCCGAGGACAAGGATGAGATAATCCCTCCTACCTCTCAGGATGAAACTTTGCTGCAATAGATCAGTTGCGCTTACTTGGGTGATGTTTCAAAGTCATAGGGCAGGAAAAATGAGGACCAACGGAATTTTTCTTTTTCTTATATAGGGAAATCTGAAAGTCTCAGTTCACAATGTTCAATACCTATATCGAAAAACTCATACTTAAAATAAATAAGTAAATCAGGCTATGAGGTAACTTCTCTACACATTTCCATCAATCAAAGTCATGCATAGGTATCATTAAGGATAATTTTTTCAAACTTGTTAAGTTATTATACCTACCTAAGCCAGCCTAGTTAGCTTGGTTGGTAGCGCGTCTGCCTTGTAAGTGCTAGGGTGCGAGTTCGATTCCCGCCCGAGGCGGATTTTATCCTGATAGGATAATGTTCGTTTTTGGAACGGCTGGCTTTCTCCTGCCCTATCTTCTTCAGGGTTTATACCGACCTGGAAAAGTCATGGAATCTGAAAATCGGCCAAAAAGTCAGGAAAAGTCATGGAAAATCGTGAAAATTAAAAAAAAAACCTTATAAAGTCATGGAATTTGCCACCCGGTCAAAAATTAAAAATGTTCAAATTAAGTAGTATTAAGTTTTTCCAAAAAACAACCTGCGGCGCATTCTCCCTTTTATTCCTTAACTTTCTGCATATTGCATATTTCATGTAAATGAAGGGGTAATCTTACTGATTTTTAAGTACCTCCGCCCCTAATTTTCTGGAAAAGTCATGGAATTTCATTCCGGGAAAAGCGTACAAACCCTGTTCTTTCTCTCTTTGATTTCGGGATGATACGACCCTAGTTACCTCTAACAAACCTTTCAAGCGTACAAACCCTGTTCTTTTTCTCTTTGATTTCGGGACGATACGACCCTAGTTACCTCTAACAAACCTCAAAAAAAAAAAAAAAAAAAAATCCCCCATAAATACAAGTTTCTGCGCATTTTGACGTGAAATCTGACGTCACAACTCTTTGAACTTTTTTATTAGAATGGCAATTAAAAATTGAATTTTCGACCTTTTAAAGTTACTTTTTCCAAGTTTTGATCTCAGATTTGGATTTTTCACAACTTTTTACGTAGGAATCGACCTTTTATTAATAATATTTTCCCAATTGCAGCGAGCAAGTGACTGTAAAATCTAATCAAAAGTTGTTTTACTTCTAACAATAAAGAATATTTTATTTCACAACGAGATCATTTCTATACCTATTCTGACTTTTTTATTACCTTCTTCCATGCCTTAATGAGTTACCCATTTTGCAATTACGGCGAATTTGCTATCTATAATCTAAACTCTAAAGCAGCGGTTTTCAAACTTCTTTTCGCTCGTGTACCCCTTGGATATCCGGGTTCAATCTCACGTACCCCCCAGATCCCAGCATACGCTCGTGAATGGACCAACCTGCGCAAGATATTCCGCAACTTCTACAGCTATCACCAGGGAGGTTGTCTTGAGGACATGGTCAAATACGTTGGTCTTGTGTTCGAGGGCCAACCGCATCGAGGTTTAGATGACTCCTACAACATAGCGCGTATGTTCATACATTTGCTGCGGGACGGAGCCCTGATCCGGGTCAATGAGAGAATCACCAACCATTGTCGATCCCATGTGAGTAAAACTAGAGCAATACTTCTGATGTCCATTTTTGATCAGCTGATATCTTTTAACATTCCACCTGGAACTATTAAGTAGGCCCTGTCGGGCCGGACTTTATCCTAAACCCGTTAAACCCGTATACCTAGTTAAGATTCTATCTTTGATTTCGGGACGATAAGACCTCTGTTGTTACAGCTCCGTCCATCAAACTTTTTTTTTTTTACTTTTCAGTGAATAATACTCCTCCTTTAGGTGCTGGGCCAGCACAGGAACACCAGAAAGTAACCCGTAGAAATATTTGCAATCGAAAAATGAGTACAAATAATAGAAGACGGCATGGCAAGTCCCCCCTTTTTTTACTTCAAGGGAAAGGGGGTAGGTACTTACACCCGCGACTTAACAAAAAGGAATCAAACGTAAACTGCGCCACAGGCAATTTTTTTCCCCAAAATAATGTCCCCAAGTCTGTTTGAAATCAATCCTTGAAGTAAAAATTCTGTACCTTTTTGGACTCTTCTGCACAGATGAGCCGTCAAAATTCAAAAATTTCCTTCAATTTTTTTGTCCGGTCTCTCACGTACCCCCGGTTGGGAACCGCTGCTCTAAAGGTAACTTTATTACATAGGAAGCCGAATAGAAAACCGAAAATGCATGGCCGCGGATTCGATTCCCGCCCGGGGCGGATTTTATCCTGAAGGGATAAGGTTCGTTCTCGGAAAGGCTGGCTTTCTCCTATCCTGTCTTCCTTCTCTCTTCAATTTCGGGACGATGAGGCCTTAGCAGTGACAGTTTCCTCTATCAAACCTCTAAAAAAAAAAAGTATGTAAAGTGAAAGGGAATCACACATTTACAAGAAGAAACTCAATACCCAGGATGATGTGGCATCTCTACGCTCAGAACTAGCCGGGTTAAATCTCAGTTTAAATACTAGCGACACGGAGCCATCCGAAGATGAATCGGCTAATCCCGGCCATCCCACGAATCCTAACGAAGTTCCCACAGATAGCGCTAGTAGTCCAACCTGTCCAAGTAAGATAACTAAAGTTACCGAGAATTTACCGAACGTTACCGAGACTGAAGGAAGTGATACGGAAAAAGCCGATCGTGTAGATAGCAATACCGAAAGTTCGCGAAGTAAACCCGAGGGTAAACGAAGTCAAAAAAATAAGGAGCTGTGTAATACGACGTCGAGTTTGGAAAATAAAACGCCCGCGGCGCAGCGCATATTGGAAATTTTACAAAACCAAACCGACACGTGTATTAAAGCAGTGATCTCAAGTAAAAACAAAACTAAACCCAAACCAAGTGCCATAGAATCAGAGGATAGTAAAGCTAATGAATCTGGTGTATTATAGCAACCAAGGTATACTGTGTATTTGAGTGTGATATTTAGTACGCTTCTTGTGGCGTTACTTGTAATGGTATTACCAGAAGTTGTATTTCCTGACCATAGGGCAATATATTGTAAGGACACAACTTTGTGAGAACATAAGGCACTCGGACTCATACTGGGTTCTAGGTTCTAAAATCTCTCCCTCCCCTCATTTGAGGATTTATTCCAGATTGAAAATTTGATTTGTTTTCTAGTTTCTTTTTTTCTCAGTTTAAAGCTGTCAATCTTATGATGGTGAATAGCTTTCATAGCATTGGCTTTACGCGAACTAAAGTGATACAGGTAGGATACAGCTAGGTTAAAAAAAAAACTCATGTACTTACAGTACCTACACTCACACCTTTGTATTATTTAGGATAAGTAAGTGAATCTGATTATTTTTAAGTTTTGTTAAAAAGTTTAAAATCAATAAAAAAATCTATATTTGATAGGAAATGAAATTATTGAAATCATTTTTTGATACATAAATAACTATCTCTTGTGTTTTTCTTTAAGTAGGTACATAGGCACTCTCACACACTCTTTCTGTCTCTTCTGCCAGAAACATGCTGTATAACAGAAGAAATGAACAAAGTCTTGAAAAGAAAAGCCCTTGTTACTAAAAAGTAGTAAAGTTCTCTTTATTTCAATACAAATTTCATGACTTACAAGGTTTGTAATACAGAAATGTATAAAAGGCAGTGAGATTATTTTCATCATATTGTAATCATTTCGAAATGGGGGAAAAAATTGTTCTGATTGAGAATCGAACCCTCAATGGCTCACATGAACTAATTTTTACTTAGATTATAAAAGTATGGTAACTAGTTATTTTTTACTACATGATAAGTACATGAAATACGTTGATTTCAGTTCAGGTATATTTATAATTATGAGAGGTTCTAAAATATTTTGAAGGTACACAACAGCCCTTTTCTTTTAAGGTACATGGTAACGCATTTTGATAATGGTGACATTTCCCGACAACCATAACGATAACGAGTTTTAGTTTCTACTTATGCACAGAAAATTTAAAGAGGTTATCGTTTTGGTCATGGGGAAAATTTGAGGAAATAGGTACGATATCTTGAGTACTATAATTAATAAGCTAAAGAAAGTATTCTAAGCCTTAAGGAGTACTTTCCCTTTGAAGGGAGTACTTTAGTTCATTTTTTAATGGCAGCATATTGAACTAATGGTAACTATTGTAACTAACTAAACGAAACATCACAAATCACAAGTAACTTTTAAATTGAATGAACAAACATTTGTGGCATTAAGGCGCACTATCTGATGAAAATTCATACCTAATTAATAAAGAGAATATGATAGCCATGTAATAACATAGTCACACGATATTGTCACTAGATGATACAATAAATTATTGTACAGACAAATCAAAGTGCCTTTCAACTTCAGACGGGTAGAACCAGGGTAAGATGTTAACATCGGTAATGTCCAGTTGGACTAACGAGAAGACAAATGTCCCTTGCTCTGTACAATGAATATGTCAGGTTTATTTGGGCCCAAGGAATCAAGATTTCCAGACCTTTTTGTTATTCTCTCATCCGGAGAATCAGATTTTTCCCCGTTCAAAATTTATTCATTAATGAAATCCTTAGGTAGTATTTGAAAATCTAAAGTTGAAATTGATTTTGCAGGTTGTGAACAAAATTCTGATGTTATTGATCAGAACGCAATGCCTTCGGTAGGTACCTACTTTTTATTGTCATTCTAGGTATATAAAGCAGGTAGGTATCAATTAAAAAAGTATAAAGTACCTAACAATTAAATGAATTAATAGACCCGATTACCTATACTACTTTATTTAATTTGTAGGTAATTATTCCGGCAAGACTTTGAGAAATTGTAATGTTTTGCAATACGCGCGGTTCTCTGCTTTGAAATATCGAACGTCATAATATCTATCTACCTTGGTCTTTGCTTATTATTTTATTACATCCTCCTTCTTATTATTTTACTGTCCTTCTTTTAGATCTTCTATTCTTGTGTGATTATTTTATTTTTGCTCTTTCTGTTTACAGGTCTGGACTGTTCAGACGACGAGGATTCTGAATTAGATGATGAAAAATTATTTTTAATTAGAACTCGTAATAAAGATGTTGAAGATGAAGATTACCAAAATAACGATTTCATCAAAGAAACGCTAGAACAATTACCAGATGAACCTAAATTACATTTCAAGCCGTCAGTCCTGCAAATGCAAGCAAACACAGTAGACACTCCCTTTGGAATGGACAGTGATGAGTCCAAGATAGAATTAGATAACATTACAGGTATAGTAGATAGGTACTAACTTGGTGTTTTGAAATACTTCTCCTTTATACCTTTGTCAAAAAGTGTAGACCAAGAAAGTTTACAAGAGTAGAAATTGATACATAAGAGTGAAATCAGATTTTTCCCTGTTCCAAATTTATTTATTAATGAAATCCTAGGTAGTATTTGAAAATCTAAAGTTGAAATTGATTTTGCAGGTTGTGAACAAAATTCTGATGTTATTGATCAGAGCGCAATGCCTTCGCATTTCCCGACAACCATAACGATAACGAGTTTTAGTTTCTACTTATGTACAGAAAATTTAAACAGGTTATCGTTTTGGTCATGGGGAAAATTTGAGGAAATACGATATCTTGAGTACTATAATTAATAAGCTAAAGAAAGTATTCTAAGCCTTAAGGAGTACTTTCCCTTTGAAGGGAGTATTTTAGTTCATTTTTTAATGGCAGCATATTGAACTAATGGTAACTATTGTAACTAACTAAACGAAACATCACAAATCACAAGTAACTTTTAAATTGAATGAACAAACATTTGTGGCATTAAGGCGCACTATCTGATGAAAATTCATACCTAATTAATAAAGAGAATATGATAGCCATGTAATAACATAGTCACACGATATTGTCACTAGATGATACAATAAATTATTGTACAGACAAATCAAAGTGCCTTTCAACTTCAGACGGGTAGAACCAGGGTAAGATGTTAACATCGGTAATGTCCAGTTGGACTAACGAGAAGACAAATGTCCCTTGCTCTGTACAATGAATATGTCAGGTTTATTTGGGCCCAAGGAATCAAGATTTCCAGACCTTTTTGTTATTCTCTCATCCGGAAAAGAAATTCCTATTCCGAAGTGGAAAATACCCGTTTGGAAATTGATCCTCGGCCGAGATTCGAACCCGGCACCTGCGGGTTGAGAGTCACGGGTGTTGTCTACTCGTGCACAGGGGCTGGGGCAAGACCTACGATGAAGGGTACCTGTGTTTTATATTCTCAATCATTGAAGTCTAGATATGGCAGTGAGGCAGTTCTGTCGCCTCATTTACAATTTCAACAAACACGCAACGAGTGATTAAACATTAAAGAACACGGTTTTCAATACATTTCTAACGAGGAACTTGAGAAGATAAGGATTCTTCGTTGTTCAACTGGTATGGCGCGTTCCCTTGAATCCCGAACAAACCTCGTCTCAGTAGTGTCCGCGATTATTTGGAGCCAAACTCAAAGTTGTATCCGCTGCCAAAGTTGTGCGGTCCCTTGTCGTCGTAGTCGGAATATTTGCTGGACAAGGCGTTGTATCTCTCATCATCGCCATCATCATCTTCATGTACGCTATACGCTGATCCCGCGGCCTTGTGGTAGAGAGGACTTAGAGGCTTGCGGTACGCAGAGGAAGGTGGGGAATAGTCAAAGTCTTCGTCAGAGCTGGCGGAGCTGTATCTGCCTGGAGAAGCGTAGGAAGCCCCGGTGTGGGGGTTGTAGGGAACGGCGGGGGTTTGTTCAACGTGCACGGGGGCGCGGGGGATGTGATCGCCTTGCAGGATCTTGAACCCTTCCTTGCCTGCAATGTGAGAAGGAGCTGGTGTTAGCATGAATGTTCACACTGGTCAAGACGCTCGCCTGGTAAACAGGAGGGCGTGTGTTCCATTCCAGCCGAGGCATGGAATTTCATCCTCATTTATTTGAGATTTCGACCACCTAATAATGGAGCTCTAAAGATTAGGTGGTAGAGAACGCCTCCGGCGTTAACCTCGCCTAGTTATTACCTTCCACTCAAGAGTCTATTATTATTAATAATTTATTATTATACACACATAGTTAAGTTCCCTATAACATGAGAATAGAGGTGTTGTCTAGATGTTGGGAAATCGCCACACCAAGTGGAGTAGCATTCAGGTCTTTCTGTTTCACTTGACACCCAGGTGTGTTTCGTCATGTCTAAGTTTACCCTGGTAAGTTAATCCAAATATGAAGTACGTGCGGTTTTCATTGCCATCAGATATTTCACTGCCTCTGAGGTTAGTATTGCTTGTTGCACTGTGGTCTAGATAACTCATGCCATGCGTGCACTAGACCTAGAACATTGTTGTCATTCTGTGTTCAATTTTGTTTTTTCTGAATTTGATGTCTACATATTTAAGTACTTGGTTCCTATTTCATACTTTCTAGTTTATATGGCAATATTTTGTGAGTTATATATCCGAAATTCTCTAATATTACACAATGTCACAATTACAAAACTAACGCCACGCTGTACCGTCCTATATTCTGTTTCACTCCTCGTCTGAATTTGATGTCTACATATTCAAGTACTTGGTTCTTATTTCCTACTTTCTAGTTTATATGGCAATATTTGTGAGTTAAATATCCGAAATTCTCTAATATTACACAATGTCACAATTACAAAACTAACGCCACGCTGTACCGTCCTATATTCTGTTTCACTCCTCGTCAGCTTAAACCGTAAGAACCATCTACATATTTTGATAAAAATTTAACCAAACATTTAGAAGAAATAGCAAATTTTCAGTACTTTACAAGTTAGAGTTATTTTAACATAGACATTATTGATGTAACTCGTTACATAAAAATGGATAAAAGAATCAATAATCAATTCACGTTGAGAAAAACCGAAAATCAGCTCACTGATAGACCTACAGCTCGCTATCGAAAGACCAGCGGAATATTGAATACCGCCGATGATTCCACTGAAATCACACCCAAATATTACAAGAAAAGAAATCAAATCAAAACAAATGACTCGAATAAGATGGTTAAGAACTATGAAGTTGAAAATTCGCCAAGAGTTAAAGTGAAAAGACAAAACCCGTACAATACACCATCTTCAAATAAACATCATAATATTGTGAGATCAGTCCCAGAAAACCCCAGAAAAATGGGTAAAGAAAGAAAGCAACCTCTAAGACGGTCGGAGTTTGTTCTTCGTCAAATAAACATAATATTGTGAGATCAGTCCCAGAAAACCCCAGAAAAATGGGTAAAGAAAGAAAGCAACCTCTAAGACGGTCGGAGTTTGTGAAGTCCAAAGCATTTTTAAATAGGAGCAACAAAGAGAGGAAGGTGAACAGTGAAGACAAGAAAAAAACAGTGATTATAGAAGATGAAAAGTATGAGAAAGAAAAGAGAAAGTCAGAAATAACAACTAAACTACAACGATTCAAAAACGAAAAGAAAACGAAAGAATGTGAAGAAGCAGGTGATACTGATGAAAATGTATATGAAAGCCCCGATGAAAATCTCCATGAAAGTGCAGATGAAAATGATGAGATGTTTAATCCAGCCAGAAAAGCTATTTATTATAATACTCCTATATCATCTAAAGAAAATATTCTCAATGTGAAACCAGATTGTCTACAGAAACAGGATAATCTATCAGAATCTCATTATTGGGACAATTTAGGAGTTAAGTTATGGGAGTTATTCATTCCCTTCCTTTCTCTTCCTTCCCCTTATATTGGTAGATAGGCTTTTTTTACTTTCCTTATCCTATAGGAAGGAAAGTAATGTAATCGGGTCAAATTTTCGATGGTCAGATTTTAGTGCCAAAACACGTTTTGAGGTCCCTAGAGCCTAAATCCAAAGTTTCAGCCATTGGTCCGTGGGTGTGTCTGTGTGTCTGTGTGTCTGTCTGTCTGTCTGTCTGTCCGTCTGTAAACAAAATATCTCGAGCACGGTAAGAGCTAGAGACTTGAAAGCTGTCAAATGTGACATGTAGCTGTCAAATGTGACAAGGATGCGACACGAAACTTTTGGTTAAGACCGGTGCAACGGTTGGCGGCATTTTACCTTTGGCGGTTTTCGGTGTAATTTAACAATATCTCGGGAACGGTATAAGCTAAAGACTTCAAATTTGGTATGTAGTTCACAAAGCGGTTTTTGGTGTATTTTAACAATATCTCGGGAACGGTATGAGCTAGAGACTTGAAATTTGGTATGTAGTTCACAAATGTGACAAGGTGCAACACAAAACGTTTGGTTAAAATAGGTGCTGCGGTTGGCGGTATTTTGACCGCTTTTTGGTGGGTTTCGACCGCTTTTTGGTGGTTTTCAGCTATAGCGACAAAACGGTTAGAGATATTGTAAAAGAACACTCAAATAAGCATCATTCAATAGGATAAGGAAAGTCGTGTGATGTTCACACCAGATTTTTTTTTTTTGATTCAATCAATAGGTATTTTATTTCAGTCTAGTTTACTTGTTTATTTTTTATTATTGTTTATTCTTTTTATTTTATATTTGTAAATTTTACTCCAATAAATGAATGACCTGGTCGATTCAGCTTGCGCTGCCAAGACCCTTTGTTATGGTCAAG
>NW_007380529.1:24347-29094 GCF_000475195.1 Diaphorina citri
TTATTTATTATTATTAAATTTATTATTATTTTAGTTGTGTACCTACCTGTGGGTTGCATTGCTAGTTACTGGTCGAGACCAACAAACTACTGTCAAAGTAGATACTGACGGGTACAAACAACAAATTGAAATCCATAAACCATTCTGGATTGTGGTGTTCATAAAATATTTTGATTTAACAATGTTAAAGACCGACTTCACCGTTGCGTTGTTTAGCAAAAATGTATAGCGGCATTCTATAGAATACCTAGGTACATATATCTAAACGTACTAATAGTGATACATAAATGATTATAAAATATGAAGACAACGTCTGTGACCTCCAGAGGTGGTTAATGTACACTTGACTTGGTCACTGGAGTTCACGGTTCAATCACCGGAAGAGTTAAATCTTTTTCTGCACCGTATTTGTAACCCAGAGTTCTTACACTCACAGCCACGTGAGGACAATTGAGTAGCAGCTGCCATTACCAGTGTGAGAAGATTGATTAATCACTGTCCTAGTGATGTTTCGATTAATCAAACAATTAATTAAATACAGAATTCATTAATTAATAATTAAATATCTTTTTCAATTTGCCTGCTATTATGGTACTTACTGTAATGACATCAATAAATTAATATGGACGACTCCCTATAAGGAGATGGTCGTACACCGAAATATTTGCAGAATGTTACTTGACAGGAATAACCATGTAGGAAAATGGTCTGTCTCAGTTTCACAAAGAGGGAAACAATTCATAAATAGTCTAAAAATAGTATTACAAGTATCCATACAGGTTCCTACCTGTAGATATGTACGAGTATGTGGTACGAGATGCTATTTTAATAATCCACCTTTGTCAGCCTAGTTAGCTTGGAATGTAGGGCACCTGCATACAGGCTCCTACTTGTAGATATGTATGTGGTACGAGATGCTATTTTAATAATCCACCTTTGTCAGCCTAGTTAGCTTGGAATGTAGGGCACCTGCTTTGTAAGCGCTTGGTCGTGGGTTTGATTCCAATCCGGCCAAGACTTTATCTCAAACAGATACCTACTAACTATACTCGTACGAGGTCGGAACTATTGACTGTCTCCTATCTCTTCAATTTCAGGACGATAAAATCTCAGTTATTACAGCTCTTACCATCGCTTCCAGTCAAGTTTTCCATCGAACCCCCGGGTCTTTAAGTTACCAGTCAAAGTGATTGCCTCAGATGGTCATCCTGTAATGTTGCATTTTTATGTAGTTCTATTTTATTATACATCCTACCGTGGAATCAGCGTAACATTCACCTACCTCTGATTAATTAAACTGGTTCATCCATAGTCAAGATCAGCAAAGTTCAATGTCCCGTAGATACTGTAGATAGTAGGTACATCGTTCTTTATTCTAAAACTATACTCGTACGAAGTCGGAACTATTGACTGTCTCCTATCTCTTCAATTTCAGGACGATAAAAGCTCAGTTATTACAGCTCTTAATCGTGGGTTTGATTCCAATCCGGCCAAGACTTTATCTCAAACAGATACCTTCTTAAACTATACTCGTACGAAGTCGGAACTATTGACTGTCTCCTATCTCTTCAATTTCAGGACGATAAAAGCTCAGTTATTACAGCTCTTACCATTGCTTCCAGTCAAGTTTTCCATCGAACCCCCGGGTCTTTAAGTTACCAGTCAAAGTGATTGCCTCAGATGGTCATCCTGTAATGTTGCAATGTTCGAGTATGTACTTCTGATTTTACATATTATCAACGTTAAAAAGTTGATGATGGTTAGCGCTATTTTCCAATTTCCAATTAACTGTTACATTATACCCACATGTGTATGTGTTCTGTGTCGTAGCAAGCCTACCTTGTATCAGATGGGCGATAAGAAATGCAATTTTCTTTTCTCTACCTTTTCCCAATCTAACGTCGGCGTGATAAGAGACACAATCCCATTATGATTCTCATAGCTAGGACACAAAATATACCTATACTAGCGCTGCAGGGGAAGACGAGTAAATTCAAATGTCAATGAAATTGTCTTCGCCAGTTTATCTTTCTTGATGGTCTTGTTTTGGTACTTTTTTTTGATTCTCATAGCTAGGACACAAGATATACCTATACTAGCACTGCAGGGGAAGACGAGTAAATTCAAATGTCAATGAAATTGTCTTCGCCAGTTTAACTTTCTTGATGGTCTTGTTTTGGTACTTTTTTTCTCAACTTGATTTTAGTCCTCATTAAGTTGCAGAAATATTCAGTAAACTGGTTCACATGTCCTCTAGTATCTGCACCAAAACATCTCTCATTAAATTACCTACAAGTATGTCATCACACTCATTATACCATCTTCACCAAAGCTTTCAGGTTGATAAATTTAAAGTCACTTGCACTGATATCAAAAAACATTCTGAGGTGCATAATAATATAACATTGTAGAATCTGTTGATTGTTTACAAGTAGGTATTTTTGTAGGCAGTGTAGTGTTTATCTAACCTACATACCTATAAGTAGGTACCTACCTACATAATTTAGGTGTACGCATTATTTACCTTATGTTGAAGTAGATAGCATTAGTTATACATAGGTAGTTGACTTTTTTTTTTACAATCCCATTTTATCAAAACAATACAAGATTCGCCCAAAAGATTACGAAATAAGCTTAACAAAGTCATTACCTGAAAGTGTATCTAGGTTTTAGACGTGACTGATGATGAAATAGATAGGGAACCTACATACCTATTGTAATTATTATTACCTATTACCTACGAACGTAGTTACTTGTAGGTATACCTTTCTTCTTGGTCTACATATTTATAGCACAGGTAGGTATCTAAAACTTCCAAGCTGGTTCGTTATTTTAATGTAGAACATCATTTGTCAACGTCACCAAATTACTTTAGTTACGCACAAATAAAAGTAGGTATAGTTAGCTATCATTGTAGGTATTTTACCATTACCATTTATCTGTAACACTGTCTATGTTAGGTATATTATGGAGTTTTAATTTAAACCGAAACAATAATGAACCTTCAAGTCCAAGTTGTTCTAAGTATAAATCACGGAATACCAAAACTACCAAATTCCCTATTATGTACCTAGATCTATTAGTGAAAATAAATTCCATTGGACCTTTGGCCCCGCCGTAAAGTTCCTTTTTCTGAGTGAGATCTACAGTTCATTGAACCCTCGTAGGTTCATACCTTTTTTTACATAATGGTACTTAACTTTATTATAATCTCTAATCATTTGTCACGATCCAATTAATTTCTAAATCCCAATAATCTGCATAGAGATAAAGTTGGATCATAATAACGTTTAATGAGTATTCTATCATTAGAGTCTGCCTGTACCTAACGAATTTGCATTCTTTGCAATCAAGGATGCAAAACTGTGCGTTTATCTGTTCGGTCATTTGACGAAATAGGCTAGATCTCTATTATGAAGGTGACAATAGGTATTTATGGACAGGTCATTGATATATATAGCCTGAGTTGCTTTTTTTTTAAGAGGTTTGACAAAGGGAACTGTAACTGCTGTGGTCTTATCGTCCCGAAATCGAAGAGAGAAGGAAGACAGGATAGGAGAAAGCCAGCCGTTCCGAGAACGAACATTATCCCATCAGGATAAAATCCGCCCCGGGCGGAATTTTTTGAAATCAACCCCAATCAGATTGCTTGATCCGAAGTTAATCCAAATACGCTCACTTGTGGCCTCGGCCATCAATGATCTACTAGTGTGGTTGCTTGTCCAAAGATAGTCTATTCGTACTCAATCTACAAGCATCCCCCTATTTGGGTTCTGGGGCACTCTATTCGGGTTTTGGGGCACTCTATTCGGGTTCTGGGCCGATTTCTATTTCACTTCGGGGGGGCGGCTTTTGTACTACAGGGTTGGGGTCGTTCCAGGGTTGTATTTCGGCCGAGCCGAACACGAGATAGAATAGATTGGTGACCGCCAGAATTATGAACGTGAGCCAAAACACGAGCCTCCATTCCGACATTGTACTCTGAAATGAAAATTGGAGTTAAATATAATGGAGCAACCTCCGTGGCCGAGTGGGTATCACACTAGGCTTGCACGTAGGTTTCTCTTATTTTTCTTAATTTTGCATTTTTAAACATTTTACATACAAACCCAACCTTTAAGGTTTTCTTTTCATTTATTTAGAATCTACAGTCCTCTGCTCCATTTTCAATTTTCTTCCTATTCATTTCTTGAACAACACGTTAGTGCCATGTATGAATCCCCCCGGAAAGAGAAGAATCCATCTATTGGAGCAATATGTTGTTCGCGAAACTTATTATTATACAGTATACACACATAGTTAAGTTTCCTATAACATGAGAATAGAGGTGTTGCCTAGATGTTGGGAAATTGCCACACCAAGTGGAGTAGCATTCAGGTCTTTCTGTTTCACTTGACACCCAGGTGTGTTTCGTCATGTCTAGTTTGATAATTACCATTACACCTATCACTTCTATGTAGTTCTATTTTGTTATACATCCTACCGTGGAATCAGCGTAACATTCACCTCGGATTAATTAAACTGGTTCATCCATAGTCAAGATCAGCAAAGTTCAATGTCCCGTAGATACTGTAGATAGTAGGTACATAGTTCTTTATTCTTTATTTATTCATGTTAAAAAGTTGATGATGGTTAGCGCTATTTTCCAATTTCCAATTAACTGTTACATTATACGCACATGTGTATGTGTTCTGTGTCGTAGCAAGCCTACCATGTATCAGATGGGCGATAAGAAATGCAATTTTCT
>NW_007380530.1:0-5090 GCF_000475195.1 Diaphorina citri
TTGACCGCTTTTGGACAAATTTCGACCGTTTTTTGGCGGTTTTCAGCTATAGTGACGATGTATATTTGAGATGATGCTCATTTGAGTGTTCTTTTACCCTAACTTTTACAATATCTCTAACCGTTTTGTCGCTATAGCTGAAAACCACCAAAAAACGGTCGAAATCTATGCAAAATGCTCAAACCCCGAAATTCGGCAATTGAACAACTGGTAAATAGCTCAGTCCGCGGACTGGATTATTTATGCCAAAGGTGTCTTCGGGTATATTAAATGCTACGAATAACTTCATTAAACGTTAATGATTGATGTGAAGTCAGCCACTGATTGGATTCTCGAATCCGAAGTTAGGAAAATGACTTACAGAACCTTGTTGGAAGTGATGAGATCTACCTACCCTGAGCCGTTGTCGGTGTTTTTCTGGCGCACCCTGTATGTATTAGGAAAAATCCTACAATGCTACAATGAACACCAAAGTTTTGAAATAATAACACAAAGCAACGACATTTATTATAAAGGTAAAATAAAACCCTAAATTTCAGCTTCTCATTTTTAGGGTGCGCGCAGAACGAGGCATTCACGTTGAAGCGTATTCAGGTGAAACATCCAGAAACAATAGATCAGTTGCGCTTATACTTGGGTGATGTTTCATAGAGCAGGAAAAATGAGGATCAACGGATTTTTTCTTTTTCTTCTACGACTTCTAGATCCCGAGATAAATCGATTTAAAAAGTACCGGTAAATCGTGAACTTTGACGTCACGGCATACGCTCCCGTAGGCGATGACGTCACATCAAGTGTCCCGAGCAAAGCTCCCTCGTAGGCAACGCATTAATGTATTTGTGCGCATACGTTTCTGCGCAGTTCTTTCTGCTCCTCCGCTAGCGCGCTTGCATAGTGGCGCTACCTAAAAGCGGTCAAAATACCACCAAGCGCAGCAACCATTTCAACCAAACGTTTTGTGTTGCATCCTTGTCACATTTGTGAACTACATACCAAATCTCTAGCTTATACCGTTCCCGAGATATTGTTAAATTACCCGGAAAACCGCCAAAAAGCGGTAAAATGCCGCCAACCGGGTCACTCATCCAGATACCAAGCGAGCACAACGTTACTTAGCTTGAGTGATTCATGAGGAACTAATGCACTTGACGTGTCTGGCTATTTTTATACATTAGTTCCAAAAAGTATGAAATCGGGGTTTATAGGTTTAAAAGAAGATCCTGCTTCTTAGCAATTCTTGTCATCTTCAATTTATTTTCTTCCTCAGTTGACATAACTTGGGAACCTCTTGGGTCTTGGACGGTTCATCTTGAAGATACAAATTTCATGTAGGTAGGATGTGGGTAGTTTTATTTTTACTTTTTTTAGTACTTTTTTTTAGTATTTCTAACTAAAAAGGGCATTGGTATTGTCATTTACAATATGTTTTGTAAATGGTGTTATGTTCCTTATATAAAAAAAAAAATTCAGCTATTATTACATTCTTTTTTTTTTACTGATTTAAATACAATACTACTCACTCTACAGACTCCAAACTCTCCATACTCTCCAACATGGAAAGTCCTGCCGCCACCACAGCATCGAAGTTTTCTCCTTTCTGAGATGAGAGATGAAGTTCAGGAATGTTCAGATATTCCTCTGTCACGTCTTTCATGCTGAAATAACAAACCAGTTACTGGTAACTAAGGAAAAAAGGAATTTTTAATTGTGTTAAGCACATATTTAAATGCTTGTCACAAATATCGTTCCCCAATTATAACACCTATATAAATTTCATGACTTGACTTGGACTCGAACCACCAACCTCCAGATCCAAAGTCCAATGCGTTAACCACTGCACTACTGAGGTTGGTTAACCACTACAGTACTGAAAAACTGGTAACTGTTCATAGGTAGGGACAATTTTTTTCCGTAGGAGGAACCTCAAACAACGGAGGTCCTATCGTCCCGAAATTAAAGAGAGAAGACAGGATCGGAGTGAGCCAGCTGTTCCTAGAACAAAATTTATCTACCCGCTAGGTCGCGGGTGTCGTGGTTTTTAGCACTCATAAGAAAGAAGATGCGCAATCTTTCAAGCTACCTAAACCGAAAACAAACAAAAGGTGGAGAAGTTGTTCGTTTGAAATAAAACCAGACAGGACTACAATCTAACTTTAATTTAAAGATAGGTAATCCATCCTTAAGATATTTCATATTAGGTATATTCTTAGTCATATATTAATTATCAAACTGGAAGAATTTTAGCCTAATGTTATGTAATTGGTCTTATTGGGCCCAATTTCATTGACTTCCTGGAGTTGCTGCTTAATTTTTCTGTATTTTTCTCACTTAATTTTAGTAAATAACATAATTTTGGTACAAGGGTTACAAGGGCTTATTGTTTGAAAATCCATTTTAAAAAGCATTTAAAAAACCATTTTCAAAATGTACATTTTACATTTCAAGTTGATGCGAGAAAATTAGACCTTTTTAAAAACAAACTAAAACAATGGCTACAGAAAAACGGAATTGATATCACAATAATATATTAATTGTTTACAAAATTATTAAATAGGTAGTAAGTAGGTACATGTTTTTCATTTATTTACTTATAAATACTTTTAGATATATTGTATTTGAACTACAATGTTCCCTATTTAGAATGTAATAATATGAAATATCTAAAGTTAAGCAACTTGCTGTCATTAAAAAAAAGAGAAATAAAATAGGGTAAATACCTACATGAGTTTTACATACTATGTAAGCATGTAACCTAGCATGTAAAAAAAAAAAAAGAGAAATAAAATAGGGTAAATACCTACATGAGTTTTACATACTATGTAAGCATGTAACCTAGCATGTAAAAAAAAAAGAAAGAAAAAGAGTAAAAGGAAAGAAAGAAAACTGAATAAATATGCTCTCAACTAAGAACTTCCCTTAAAACAAACAAAAGAAAAGGAATGCTACCCATAATACAAAGGTCATACAACATTATGACCTTTAGTATGGGTAATCTAACTTTAATTTAAAGATAGGTAATCCATCCTTAAGATATTTCATATTAGGTATATTCTTAGTCATATATTAATTATCAAACTGTGGATTATTTAACATGTATTGAAAAATTGTTATTACAAATCAATAAAGTATCACTACAAATTACAAAAATTACAAATTACAAATAAATTATTTACCGACATATCATTGAAGTTAACATACGTTGACCATGGTCGGTATTTGGATGGTAGAATATCAGGGAATATTTTTCAAATCCTTTTTTCTTTATTTCCCCCCCCCTTTTTTTTATTTAGTCATTAGGGAGTGCGTAGCGCGACCGTCTTTCCTCAAAAAAAAAAAAAAAAAAAAAAACAAAAGGGAGCGGGGAGGGGCACCTCATTTTCTTTCCCAAAAAAAAAAAAAAAAAAAAAAAACCAATAGGGAGCGCGGAGCGTGACCTTATTCTCTCGAAGTTCGAAGCCAACAGAGAGCGCGCAGCGCGACCATATTCTATCAAAGTGCGAAGCCAATAGGAAGCGTGTAGGGCGACTGTATTATTTCAAAGTGGGAAGCCAATGAGGAGCGCGTAGCGCGACCGTATTGTTTCAAAGTGTGGAGCAAATGGGGAGCGCGTAGCGCGACCGTATTCTCTCGAAGTTTTGTTTTGTTTTATTTATTTGTAACAATAATTGATATAGGTATACATGACAAGAAGGTAATAAACATCTTATAAAATAATAAAATATTACAAATTGATAGTAAATATTACGCATTCTTTGGCGTTACTCTTCCACACTAAAGGAATGTGTAATTCCTTTGCTTTTGTGGATAGCAGTCTGTATGACATTGACTGGTTGACATTGGCAAGCTTCATGAAATTTCCTGTTGATTTGTAAAAATAAATTCCCTGGACCTATAGGCTATACACAATTTACTATGATAATGATTTAATTACATAAAATATCAATAGTGAGTTTCCTAATCAATTTCATCTATCCATCTCTCTATCTACTCCTATTACTATGTTCATGTACCTGTACTTATTTTGTATGTTTGAAGACACGGTACCTATATAAAAAATGTAAATGCAGTTTCTTTGTGTTATTATGTCACAACTTTGGTGCTCACTGCAGCATTGTAGGATTTTTCCAATATCTCAATAATCCTAAAATCCAATGTTTACCTACCATGCTGGCACCGGTCGCTATGCGCATTATATTACATAGCTACTCATTTTCCTCACGAGGCTGAGTGGGCCCCGCAACAGCCAGTCACGGAATCAATCATTTGCATGATACAAATTTCTTGACCCCGCCGGGAATCGAACCCGGGTCTCCCGCGTGCAAGGCGAGCGCAGTGACCACTACGCCATGGGAGCATTTTTTCGTTCAAGGCGGTTTAATACAACATTTTCTCATTTATAAAGGTTTAGCAAAGTGGAAGAGCAAACTGATGAAAGCATGACAAATTTAAACAAGTTAAGAACAAATTCTGATTTATAGAGGTACCTAATTTTAAAGTTAAAAAACGCGTCCCGAATTTTTTCTGGGACAAAAACGGAAATTCGGGACAAAACGCCCCAAAATGAAAAACTGAACGGGACGCCGGGACAACCCCTGAAACTCGGGACTGTCCCGGCCAATTCGGGACGTTTGGCAAGCCTAACCAACAGGGCATTGTTGAGTGATGTAGATATATAATTTCGAAGTAAATTACTACAGTACAACCTATACTTTTTCCAAAGAAAATATCAAGCGCGAACGTCAAGAGTTCGAAGCGTCCGTCGCAAGGCCTATATTAACACGAAACAGAGTTTCATCGTTTTTCGGCATTTAGATTATACCTGTCTCAAGAAAAAAGAGAAAATAAAATTATGTACAGTTGTAGCATGCATCCTAAAATGAACACAATTTTTGATATACACAATATCTATGGTATCAAGTTGAAAAATAACTAATTCTAACGACTTATAACTTCAAAACGAACAAAATACACCTTTACGTTACAAAACTTCGAATCAACATAAAAACTGAATCTATAAACTAACAAAGAAACAACATCAAATAAATCAGGAAATTACAACAAAATCAATGGGTTCTGGATTCTCACACTAG
>NW_007380530.1:5228-21991 GCF_000475195.1 Diaphorina citri
CACACGGACCAATGGCTGAAACTTTGGATTTAGGCTCTAGGGACTTCAAAACGTCTTTTGACACTAAAAACTGACCATTGAAAATTTGAACCGATTACATTACTTTCCTTCCAATAGGATAAGGAAAGTAAAAATAATAATAATAATTAGGTAATAATAATAATTATAGATGATAATAAATGAATAGACCATAATTCCGGCCCATTTTGTCGTATCGAATTAAAACTTGTACCAAAGTACTATATAGATGATAATAAATGAATAGACCATAATTCCGGCCCATTTTGTCGTATCGAATTAAAACTTGTACCAAAGTACTACGTTTTTTACGACCTTTAAAACTATGTATCACAATCACTATTTAAGATATTGAAGTTGACTCTCTGGGGCCAATCCTGGCTCCGGCCGAAAATTTGGCAAGTAGGTACTTAAAAAATGGTATTTTAAAAGATAGAACACCCTATATTTCAGCTTCTCATCTTAAGTAGTTCAAAATTATTCAGGGGTCCCCAGACTTTATAAACAATCTGTATAGTTTTACTCACCCAAAGCATGACCTTTTTGACTGAAATGGAAGCCATTGTACTTGACGTACGAGATGTCAATGACCTCTGCATTTTTTTTCCCGAGAGAAAGGTGAATAACATAAAAACACCCTGTATGCAGCATGGCTCAGTCCTAGCGAACCCCTTGTAACTTTTAAACGGCTTGGATATTTGAAGTTCTGTTTTCCCTAGAGATAGGAAAGGACCCATGACCATTTTGATCGTAATGTCGTAATGCAGGTTCGAACTCCGGAAGTGACACTTTGGGGATAAAAGTCATTTTTTCTCGAGAAAATCGAATGAGAACCCCTGTTTTTTTTGTTTTTTTGTTTTTTTTTTTTTTTTTAAAGATGAGTGTTCCACCGCAGTTTTTATTTCGTAGCAATGGAACAACTGCTACATTAGACGCATGTGGCCTGTGTCGTAGCTTTATTTCATTTTTGAAATCGACAGCAAATTTCATGGGGAATCAAATGATTTTTTTTTGGCATTATTGGTGAGTGGTAAGTACGGGAGGCGAGATTTTTTTCATCCTGAATAAGGGATGTGACATACCAAATCCGTGCTTTTCTTTTCTTTTTTTTTCCAGAAACCTACAATTTGCCCCTTCAAATTAGTCGCGTATGCAATATGCAC
Source organism: Diaphorina citri (assembly GCF_000475195.1). NCBI lineage: Eukaryota > Metazoa > Arthropoda > Insecta > Hemiptera > Psyllidae > Diaphorina > Diaphorina citri. The sequence continues at coordinate 6,410 of NW_007380530.1, forward strand.
TGCATAAAATTTAGTGAAAGCGCTATAGTTGCCTTCACACATTTTTTTTTTCTCCAAAACCAGCGGCGATAGCACCTTGAGATCGTGGTTATGTACCGGGTTGAGATAGGCAAGGTTGGTAAACTTGCCTGTCCACGATTTGTTTAACCGGTTTTCTGATAGGCTCAAAAATCTTGAAAATCACAAAAAATTTGTTTTTTTTTTTTCACCCGATTCAATTAATCACGCCTACAGCCCGTCCTACAAATGGTGGGAAGTAAAAAAAATCCCTCGAAAAGCGCGAGTTCAAACACAAATATCTCGGCAAGTACACGACGGACTTTAAAATCGAAAACAGATTTGTGAAGATCGCAATAGGACCGTTTTGTTGTTTGTGGAAAGTAGGTAGGTAAGTATATTTTCATATTCGCATACCTACCGAAATATTTATTATGGCCATTATTTTCACGTTCACGGATTTGGTATGTCACATCCCTTATTCAGGATGAAAAAAATCTCGCCTCCCGTACTTACCACTCACCAATAATGCCAAAAAAAAAATCATTTGATTCCCCATGAAATTTGCTGTCGATTTCAAAAATGAAATAAAAAACACGGTTGGTCCAGTGGTAATGCGCTTCATACCTACCTATCTACTTACTCCTTTACTTCCTCCGATTGTAAGATTCAAGTCATATCCAAAACTAAAGTAAAAATGTTAATCTTCCTACCCGGCACTATCTATCCAGAGGTTCAGTATAGGGGAAAAAAGCACATGATTGCATGTTTTTGCTTACAAAAACTCGTGTAATTTGATGAATAATCGAGATATTGAGAAACGGATTTTTGCATTGAATAGAGAATAATAACAATAATATGCCACCTCTAAATCGATCATTGACAGAAAAAGGGCGTAAGTCGACTTACGCCCTTTTTCCGTCCAACCTCTCAATTGAGGATTCTCATGTAAAAAATAATTCAACCTAACATAAATAAAACGAAGCGGTCAAAAATCACATTCACAAATCTGTTTTCGAAGAGAATAATAACAATAATATGCCACCTCTAAATCGATCATTGACAGAAAAAGGGCGTAAGTCGACTTACGCCCTTTTTCCGTCCAACCTCTCAATTGAGGATTCTCATGTAAAAAATAATTCAACCTAACATAAATAAAACGAAGCGGTCAAAAATCACATTCACAAATCTGTTTTCGGAAGTATTGTGTCTCTTCTCGCCCATCTGATGAGAGGAATACTACGGGATGGGCATGCTACGACACAGGCCACATGCGTCTAATGTAGCAGTTGTTTCATTGCTACGAAATAAAAACGGCGGTGGAACACTTAACATTTTGCACATCTCTGTGCCTAACCCTATCATTCCCAAAAAGTTGATAATTTGCGAAAAATCTTTTCGCGTTCTAGAATTCTTTCGTGCGATAAAATAAGGGATTTTTTCTGTGGGACGAGATATTTTTGAGAGATATTTTTCGCTGTCATACTGTATAGGAGTAAGTTATTTTTGTATAGTACTAGCTGAATTCCGTCGCTTCGCTCCGGAATCCCGCTAGTTCATCCCGAGGCATGGCCAAACTTGTGGAAAAGGCATGGCCGAAAGAGAGAGAGAGAGAGAGAGAAAGAGAGAAAGAAAGAGAGAGAGAGAGAGAGAGAGAGAGAGAGGTCAAACCTAATATGAAAAAAAAAAAAAAAAATCTTTCCTCGTATGCTTGTACTGCTATCGTTTCATAGCACTTGAGTTTAATTATCGGATTTAGATTCAAGTATCTGATCTCATAATAGCAAACGAAGATAAGAAGAGAGAGAGAGAAAGAGAGAGAGAGAGAAAGAGAGAGAGAGAAAGAGAGAGAGAGAGAGAGAGAAAGAGAGAAAGAAAGAGAGAGAGAGAGAGAGAGAGAGAGAGAGAGAGAGAGAGAATTGGTACTTTTAGACCATTTCAAACCCGGAACCCAACTGGTAGCAAAAAAAGGTTTTGGGACCGAATGGGTTTCCTTCCTTACTTATTTTCTCTATTTTCCCCTATTCTTCCTTCCACTACATAATCAGTATTCCTCTTTCAGTATTACTATTCCTTTTATTCCATCTAATACTATGTGTAATGGCTGTTCAATTTGTTCATGAATTGTTAATAAATATTAAATATAATTATTTTGTTAAAAGAAAAAAAGAAACAAATTGCAGATTTTACTTCATCTTAAACCGTTCAAAAGGGAGAAGAAGGGGGGAGGATTCCAGGACTTTTTGAAGTTTGAACTCCGAGCTTAAATAATAGATCAGTTGCGATTACTTGGGTAATGTTTCAAAGTCATAGAGCAGGAAAAATGAGGACCGACGGAATTTTTCTTTTTCTACTACGACTTCTAGATCCCGAGATAAATTGATTTAAAAAATACCGGTAAATTGTGAAGTTTGACGTCACGACATACGCTCCCGTAGGCGATGACGTGATAATTCATGACTCCCGCTTCGTTTGTTTGTGCGCATGCGTTTCTGCGCATTTTGACGTGAAATCTGACGTCACAACTCTTTGAACTTAAATGTAATCGGGTCAAATTTTTGATGGTCAGTTTTTAGTGTCAAAACACATTTTGAGGTCCCTACCTAGAGCCTAAATCCAAAGTTTCAGCCATTGGTCCGTGTGTGTGTCTGTCTGTAAGCAAAATATCTCGAGAACGGTAAGAGCTAGAGACTTGAAATTTGGTATGTAGCTGTCAAATGTGACAAGGATGCGACACGGAACGTTTGTTTGAGATGGTTGCTGCGCTTGGTGGTATTTTGACCGCTTTTGGACAGATTTCGACCGTTTTTTGGCGGTTTAAAGCTATAGCGACAAAACGGTTAGAGATATTGTAAAAGTTAGGGTAAAAGAACACTCAAATAAGCATCATTCAATAGGCATTTTTGACTCCATTCATATTACCTTCTCTGAATATAAGTGAAAACCGTCACCAAAAAGCAGTCCCGTGTCTTTAGGTGGTGGATAGTGTATATTTCGCTTTCATTTGTTCAATTACTTTCTTTATCCTATAGCTCCCATGGCGTAGTGGTCACTGCACTCGCCTTGCACGCGGGAGACCCGGGTTCGATTCCCGGCGGGGTCAAGAAATTGGCGTAGTGGTCACTGCACTCGCCTTGCACGCGGGAGACCCGGGTTCGATTCCCGGCGGGGTCAAGAAATTTGTATCTGCAAGTGATTGATTCCGTGACTGCCTGTTGCGGGGCCCACTCAGCCTCGTGAGGAAAATGAGTAGCTATGACATATAAATGCGCATAGCGACCGGTGCCAGCGTGGTAGGTAAACATTGGATTTTAGGATTATTGAGATATTGGAAAAATCCTACAATGCTGCAGTGAGCACCAAAGTTGTGACATAAACACTACATAACTAACATAACCTAACTGAAAAATTTTTGCGGTGTAATTTTTTTAATTTGTTCTTCTTTCATATGAGTAAATATTTGAAAATCATGAGAATTGTCAATTCATATCGAATCTTCGGAATGCTTCGTTCTACGCGGTCTCATAAGAATGTGTACCTACGTTTGTTTTTTTCGCCCTAATGCTTCATTATGCTTCATCTTAAATGCATCCGAAGATTCGAGGCATTCCGAAGATTCGAGATGAATTTCAGAACAGATTGTTTCAGGAAAATTTTGCAAGAACAAAATATTTTGTTTTTGAGGGAGATTCATCGGGAAGACTTGATGTTCATTGGTTGACTTAAGGTCACCTTTATTTACTATCCCTCCCGAGATAAATCATTCAGGTTTATTCAACCTCGTTCTGCGTGCGCTTTCTTCTGGATGTTTCAAATGAATGGAGCAGTTGCAAATCGGTAAAAATTATAAATAAATGTTCGATTCCTATGTAAAAAGTTGGGTAAAATCCAAATCTGAGGTCAAAACTCCGAAAAAAAAAATCTGGTGTGAACATCACACGACTTTCTATTACATTTGCGGAATACGTATTTGAAAAAAAAAAAAGTCCCGAGCCTGAGCCGCCTACGGCGGCCTGCGATTTTTGGTCGAAAATTTCCTATCTTGAAATACTCCCCGTGTGATAAGGAATCATATAAAGTATGAAAAAAAATTGATTTTTTTTTTTTTTTTTTTTGAAAATTTTTCTAAGTCCGAAGTTCGAAGCAATATTGACTTTGGTTGATATCTGGATGAGTGACGGTCCGATTTTTACCAAATTGTTACAGTCGCGTCCTTGGACCATACGCGGGATAGCATACCAAATTTAATCGCTCTACGACAAACCGTCTCTTGAGATATTTTGTTCACAACTTTCTACTTTTTCCCATTTAAACCTGTAGTACGTACGTTCGTAACGCAGTTGCGACTTTTTTGGAATCAGGAGATTGGTGGTTCTATAGTCCAAGTCATTGTCATTGAAATTTATCTAGGTGAAATAATTCAATGGAACGATGTGTGTGACAAGATATTCATAAAAATATGCTTATACGACAATTAGAATTTCTTTTTTAAACCTGTTGTACGCACGTACGTACGTACGTACGTACAGACCATGGGCCTAAAAACCACTTTTTGTGGAATCAGGGGACCCCAAAAACGGATATTTCCACCCATTTCCCGTTTTGAAATTTGGACCGATGCAATACTTTCATTACTAGTATAAGCTCCGCTATACTGTAGTAATAGAAAGTAAAAAAACTGTAAAAAGTCGGAAATTCAATTTTTATTGTCCCGTTCTAATGAAAGAGTTCAAATATGTGTGACGTCCAGACTTTACGCCAGTTGTTTTTTTTTTTTTTTTTTTCGTCCGTTAGGTAGCGGCCACTATTGCCAAGCGCGCTAAGCGGAGGAGCCAGAAAGAACTGCGCAGAAACGTATGCGCACAAATACATTAATGCGTTGCCCTACGAGGGAGCTTTGCTCGGGACACTTGATGTGACGTCTTCGCCTACGGGAGCGTATGCCGTGACGTCAAAGTTCACGATTTACCGGTACTTTTTAAAATCGATTTATCTCGGGATCCTAGAAGTCGTAGAAGAAAAAGAAAAATTCCGTTGATCCTCATTTTTCCTGCTCTATGAAACATCACCCAAGTATAAGCCGCAACTGATCTATTGTTTCTGGATGTTTCACCTGAATACGCTTCAACGTGAATGCCTCGTTCTGCGCGCACCCTAAAAATGAGAAGCTGAAATTTAGGGTTTTATTTTACCTTTATAATAAATGTCGTTTGCTTTGTGTTATTATTTCAAAACTTTGGTTCATTGTAGCATTGTAGGATTTTTCCTAATACATACAGGTGCGCCAGAAAAACAACCGACAACGGCTCAGGGTAGGTAGATCTCATCACCTTCCAACAGCGTTCTGTAAGTCATTTTCCTAACTTCGCGATTCGAGAATCCAATCAGTGGCTGACTTCACATCAATCATTAACGTTTAATGAAGTTATTCGTAAGCATCTTAATATACCCGAAGACACCTTTTGGCATAAATAATCCAGTCCGCGGACTGAGCTATTTACCAGTTGTTCAATTGCCGAATTTCGGGGGTTTGAGCATTTTGCATTTTCCACTCCACGGAATGAAGCTATGTTTTTTTTTTTTTTTTTTTTTTTTTTTGCTTATTCGGGGATTGAGCGATTGAGCCTAACTTATACTTGATGGAAATAAACAAATTACAAACAATTTCTTGTTTAATTGGAGTAGTTGACGTCATTGGCACGTGTCGTGACGTCAGACCAAAAACTTTTCCAAATTTTACCAGTATTTTTTAAATCGCATTATCACGGTATCTAGAAGTTGTGGAAGAAAAAGAAAAATCCCTACTTCCCTAGTTCCTAGCTCTTTCAGCCCTTCAACGTGAAAACTTCAGCTAAATACATAAACATAGGTGCGCGGCGAATAAGTTCCAAGGTCTAAAATGTACTACTTGCGCACAGGTACTCACTCGTAAGGTCTAAGATGTACTACTTGCGTTCAGGTATTCACTCGTATGTACGAGAATTGTACCTACATATCATTGAACTCTACATAGGTATAATTCCACACAAATAACTAATGGAATGTACTGGACAGGAATGAATGTACCTAAGCCTATTTTCCTTTCGTAATGTTAATGCGCATTGACATTAGGATTTTCCAGGGGTGGGGATAATAAAATGGAAAAAGTTTGGTAGTGGGGGTGAAAATTGACAATTAAAAAAAAAAATCAGCTGATGAAATTTTAAATTTTACCACCAAAACTTCCTATATTCCTAATGTAAAACAAGATGGCGGATCGTAATGCTCAGCTGATGAAATTTTAAATTTTACCACCAAAACTTCCTATATTCCTAATGTAAAACAAGATGGCGGATCGTAATGCGAGAAAAAAGCTACATTACAAAATTCGTGAAAGGAGAGGAGGGGAAGTTAATGTAAAGGTAGGAGAACGTAATGTACATTAACATTTGAGAAAGAAAAATTCGAATTAAGCTAATGTAGGTACATTAACATTACGAAAGGAAAGTAGGCTATTTATTAGGTTAGTTAGGTTGATGTTTCCTAGGTACCTACATTAAATTCTGGTTTACATTAACATTACGAAAGGAAAGTAGGCTATTTATTAGGTTAGTTAGGTTGATGTTTCCTAGGTACCTACATTAAATTCTGGTTTACTTCTTTATATTGTTTTAACTAGACTCATCAATATATGTATAGGTAGGTAATAGGTAATAGATAGGTATCTAAGTACCTACCGATATTATTCTGGTCAGGTTCATCATCGGATTTCTATTGATTCAACTTTTATATAATGACCAGTTTGTCAAGTAGGTAATAGAGGCAATAGAGCCAGAGACCCTGACCCTATACCGGCAGGATATGAGAGTTTGGTACTTACCCATTATCCTATTATGTAGCTATCTCTGGTTGTTGTTTATTATAGAATAGGTTCATGGATGTAAAGGACCTCTAGGTATTACCATGTGAGAGTGTTATTTCTCGGGGCCCCGTCTTGGTGGTCATAATATTTGTTAATAAGTATCTATTATTTGTTTTGAATATAGGTAGACCGCGTTTACTACTTGCGTACAGCAGAAATAGTTACACACAGAATGTAGAGATAACAATTACTAGATACGTACAGAAGATGTACTTACTACTTGCGTGCTGGATAAAAACAGGTAGAGGGGTATTTTATTTATGTGAAATGGAAATTTTTCCTAATCCAAAATATTCCACTGTGGTCACTTTTTTTATCCCCACCACAGTGCTTTTTGTACTGGATAATAAAATGCAAAGTCAGCTGATTTCTTCTTCCATTTACTAGTTCAAATGCTAATAATGAAAAAAAAGTGGATTTGTTGGAAAAAAAAGATGGCGACAAAATGATACAAGTTTTTTTCTCTTCCAACAGAGGTGAAAAATTTTTCACTCAAATCCAAAAATATCCAAAAGAAAAGGAGGGGAAGTGAATAATAAAATACAAAAAATGGACGAAATGGAAAAATTTTCACTTTTTTCCAACGTTGCCACAAAATAAAATACGCGTATAGTTACACACAGAATGTAGAGATAACAATTACTAGATACGTACAGAAGATGTACTTACTACTTGCGTGCTGGATAAAAACAGGTAGATAATAATAATAATGAGAATGGTTTATTTTAATGTAACTACATATCCCCCCCAAAAAACACTTCGTGTTAAAAAAATTAACGTCAAGAGTTGGCCTCCACAAAAAAGTAAAAAGTACTGATATAAAAAAAAACGTCAATGTGGGACCTCCCTTCTACCTTAGCTCTTCTAAAGAAAATATTATTATCTAAATAATTTTCCATCACTCCTATATCAATTACCTTGCTGTTGAACCAATGATCCTGGATTACGAAACCTAGATCTTGACCTTAACGTCAAGAGTTGGCCTCCACAAAAAAGTAAAAAGTACTGATATAAAAAAAAACGTCAATGTGGGACCTCCCTTCTACCTTAGCTCTTCTAAAGAAAATATTATTATCTAAATAATTTTCCATCACTCCTATATCAATTACCTTGCTGTTGAACCAATGATCCTGGATTACGAAACCTAGATCTTGACCGCAGTGCAATAAAAAAGATGACAATGTTAGTTGTTTTGTAATTTTCATCAGTCCCACATTGACGTCCCACATTGACGTTTTTTTTTATATATATATATATCAGTACTTTTTTGTGGAGGCCAACTCTTGACGTTAATTTTTTAACACGAAGTGTTTTTTGGGGGGAGTGCAATAAAAAAGATGACAATGTTAGTTGTTTTGTAATTTTCATCAGTCCCACATTGACGTCCCACATTGACGTTTTTTTTTATATATATATATCAGTACTTTTTTGTGGAGGCCAACTCTTGACGTTAATTTTTTAACACGAAGTGTTTTTTGGGGGGGGATAACTGAATACAAAACTAAAATTTCCTTCAAAGGCTTGCTGGCTCTATCACGACTCTATGGCTACTTCATTAACTTCATAGCGACTAATCTTACATTCCTTCTCTTCCCTGCTTCCCGCATCTCGAAAACTTTCTCCTCTCCCACTCTTCTCTCATCCTACCTTTCGAAAGCCAGCCGTTCCGAGAACGAACATTATCCCATCAGGATAAAATCCGCCCCGGGCGGGAATCGAACTCGCGGCCTAGCGCTTACAAGGCAGACGCACTACCAACTAAGCTAACTAGGCTGGCTTGTGTTTTTAGTTTGATAACTACATATGCAGCTAATAGGGAGCGCGCAGCGCGACCGTATTTTTTATTATTATTTTCTACAAGTTCGGCCATGCCTTTTCTACAAGTTTGGCCATGCCTCGGGATGAACTAGCGGGATTCCGGAGCGAAGCGACGACTTTATGAATGCACTGTACCTATACTTTTACAGGTAATTCTTCAGATGTACATAGTAAATAATAGTAGATATTAGGGTTGCCAGACGTCCCGTATTTCCCGGGACGTCCCGTATTTTGGGCACTTTTCAAAATGTCCCGTACGAGCTAGTTTTCTTATAAAGTTTTGGGCGTTCAAGGGCCGTTTTCAAGAAGTTCTCTGTAGGTATTTCCCGAACGACTAAGATGAAATTTAGATCCCCCACAAAAACACAAATGTGAAAAAAAGGCCAAGTTCCTATCCAAAAATGTCGGCCTATAAAAGTGGTGAGATCAGAAAATGTTTGTATACCACCTTTTCCCATTTTCCCATTTAAACCTATAGTACACACATACGTACATACATACGTACAGACCATGGGCTAAAAACCCCTTTTTTGGAATCAGGGGACCCCAAAACGGATATTTCCATCCATTTCCTGATTTTGAAAATTTGGACCGATTGCAATACTTTCATTACTAGTATAGCTCCGCTATACGGTACTGTAGTAATAGAAAGTAAAAAGATTATAATAAGACCAAAATAACACTTGGTAAAACTTTCAATAGGTATTAATAAATAAAAAAACTCTTGACTTTTAGTTTTACTACGTGACCACGGAACGTGCATAAAATACGTACTTATCTAAGTTAAGACTATTAGAAGACTCATCGAACACACGACCACTTTTTTTTACACACCCTGTGACTTGTCACTAAACACCTACCTCCGAGTTTACATAGTTGTTTGAGTACCTACTGTGGTTTTCCCCTCAGAATAGGTCACCCGGTATTTTCGTGAGAGAGAAAAAAAAAAAAAAAAAACTACACACATACATACATACGTACAGACCATGGGCTAAAAATCACTTTTTTGACATCGGGGGATCCCAAAACGGATATTTCCAACCATTTCCCGATTTTGATAGAAAGTAAAAAAGAGAAGAAGAAGAAGTAGAAGAAGAAGGAGAAAAAGAAGGAGAAGGAGGAGAAGAAGAAGAAGAAGTAGAAGTAGAAGAAGGAGAAGAAGAAGAAGAAGAAGAAGAAGACGGAGAAGAAGGAGGAGGAGACAAAGAAGAAAAAGAAGGAAGAGAAGGAGACGAAGAAGAAAATGTCGTACATCTTGAATGAGGTCTGACTCTTATAACGGAAAGAGAAATAATTAGTAAAGAGGAGAGGATAGCGAAATAGAGAAGGAAAGAAAGGGAGAGAGAAGGAAAGAGAGGGAGAGAAGGAAAGAGAGGGAGAGTAGGAGAAAGGAAGGGGTTTTTGAGAGAGATGTGAATACATTTTCTGAAGAGAAGGAGAGAGAGAGAGAGAAGAAGAAGAGGAAAGAGAGAGAGAGAAGAAGAAGAAGAGGAAAGAGAGAGAGAAGAAGAATAGGAAAGAGAGAGAGGGGGGTTTGAGAGAGATGTGAATACATTTTCTGAAGAGAAGGAGAGAGAGAGAGAGAGAAGAAGAAGAAGAATAGGAAAGAGAGAGAGGGGGGTTTGAGAGAGATGTGAATACATTCTCTGAATAAACTGAATAATATTAAACAAATCAGGTAGGTACATAGGTACTGATTTTCTTTAACCACGATCGAATAAATTTCGGGCTAAAAAATTCCCGGAGAAACATTACCTACGTAACAAGTGAGTTATCTTCAATGTCCCATACTTCCTTCTTTTTTAAAATAATATGTTTTCATCCTTTGTTTTCCGTGTCCTTTTCTCACAGAATATTAATTGAATCCAGCAGGACAAAACTGTGCTCGTATTGTTTTTAAACTGAATTATTATACACATTCCTTCGTCCTTCCTTATGTTAATTAGTCCCTTGTCTTATTAAACCAGTTTTCAAGTGACGATGTTTTTTGTTTATTTTTCTTCTTTTTTTAAAAATACCCGGGTATTTACCCATCCTGGGGGTGGATAAATACCCGGGTAAATACCCAATTTTTATTTACCCACCCAGTGGGTATTTACCCACGACCCATCAGTCTTATTTTAAACCAGTTTAAGGAAAATAAAATCCGGTTTTCCCATTCTCTATGCCTGTTTAATTCTTGAGATTTATAGATGCCAGTCAAAGACTAAGGTACCTATTCCAGGGTTACCTAAGCTTATTTATTAAAAAAAAAAAAAAAATAAAAATAAAAATAAAAGATAAAAAACGAAGAAAATTAAACCAGTTTAAGGAAAATAAAATCCGGTTTTCCCATTCTCTATGCCTGTTTTATTCTTGAGATTTACATGCCAGTTAAAGACTAAAGGCAGCCTGTAAGCACTAGGTCGCGGGTTGGATTCTCACCCGGGGTAGATTTTCCTGAACTTATAAGTTTCGTTCTCAGAACGTTTGAGGTTTTGACAAATCAATCACTAACAAAGCCAAATCCTGCCCTTTTTGACAAATCAATCACCAACAAAGCCAATTCCTGCCCTTGGCGGATTTTTTCCTCAACAGATAAGGTTCGTTCTCGGAACGGCTGGCTTTCTCCTATCCTGTCTTCCTTCCCTCTTTGTTTTCGGGACGATAAGACCTTAGCAGTTACAGTTCCCTCTATCAAACATTTTTTTAAGCTCATTAATTTTTTCCAGTGTCTGGCTGGGGGACGTTAAACAGGGAGTAGGTCAGCTTAGCCTGGCTGGGGGACTTTAAATAGGGAGTATACCAGCCTGAATTTCCCTTGCTAAATAAATAGCAAATTTTGAGTTTTTCGTAAAATTTGTAGCCAAAAGTAAATGTTAGCACAAAGCCATCACCCTAGTTAGGGCTGGACTTTCTATTACTACAGTATAGCTCCGCTATACTGTAGTAATAGAAAGTAAAAATTCCAGTAACAGAATGGAACTGAAAAGTCCTTCTTTTACCGAGAGACCGTTTCTGTCCCCGTGTTGAGGACTGAACAGTCTGTCGTTATCACTGCCTGTAATCTCCCTGGCTACCTCCTATATCCTGTCTTCCTTCCCACTTCGCTTTCGGGACGATGGGAGCTGAGTAGTTACAGTTGTTCTCTCTATCAAAACTCTTCAAGTCTCAAGGAATTGAAGGGAGAAAGACAGGATTCTCCGTTTATATTTTCTCTTATCTTTTGTCTTCCTCATACTCTTTCTGGATGATATGACCTTAGCAATATGACCGTTCCCTCTATCAAACCTCTTTTTTTGGAACAGTAAAAAAGTTCATTAATTACTTTCTATTTTTTTTTCAGTAACAGGACGGGACTGAAAAGTCCTTCTTTTACCGAGAGACCGTTTCTGTCCCCGTGTTGAGGACTGAACAGTCTGTCGTTATCACTGCCTGTAATCTCCCTGTGCTCATATTTCAATTAACAAACGACTTAAATCACAGTTCGAAAAAAAAACTTTAAATTAAAAATTCATATTTCAATCTAGCGATGATATTTTCTGAGGTTCTTTGTTTTAGAAGATTTTTTTTAATAACTCTTTAAATTAAAAATTCATATTTCAATCTAGCGATGATATTTTCTGAGGTTCTTTGTTTTAGAAGATTTTTTTTAATAACTTTTTTTCGTTTTAAAATCACTTTCATATTTTTTCTTTTGTTTTAAATCATTTCCAACCCTCTCTCGCTGTTCTGATGTCTGATGTAACAGTTTAGATTAGAGACTGTTATAACTCCTGTGATGAAAAACTTGGGGTCCCTTTTGAGATTGAAGTAATTTTTAAATGCCTTTTTTTTTCAAAGGCCACAAAGAGGACGTTATTTTCTGCCTCGGCTAGAGTCTACAAAGGCCGTTGGTGTTGAAATATTCAGCGCTTTTTTAATGACAGAAAAATCTAGTGCCTGGATTTCCTATGATGTTTCTGCAAAAGTGCATATCAAAATTCCAAAAACTCTAAACTTCACCGAAGCCTAGTTAGCTTTAGCTTGGATGGTAGCGCGTTTGTCTTGTAAGCGCTAGGTCACGGGTTCGATTCCCGCCTGGGCAGGATTTTATCTTCAACAGATAGGGCTCTTTTGAGATTGAAGGAATTTTTAAATGCTTTTTTTTTCTCTCTTTTTCAAAGGACACATAGAGGACGTTATTTTCTGTCTCGGCCAGAGTCTACAAAGGCCGTTGGTGTTGAAATATTCAGCGCTTTTTTAATGACAGAAAAATCTAGTGCCTGGATGGATTTCCTATGATGTTTCTGCATAAGTGCATATCCAAAATTCCAAAAACTCTAAACTTCACCGAAGCCTAGTTAGCTCTAGCTTGGATGGTAGCGCGTTTGTCTTGTAAGCGCTAGGTCACGGGTTCGATTCCCGCCTGGGCAGGATTTTATCTTCAACAGATAAGTTTCGTTCTCGGAATGACTGACTTTCGCCTATCTTGTCTTCCTTCTCTCTCTTAGATTTCGGTACATACCTTTCCCTCTATCAAAACTTTTTTTTTTGCTACGCCATTTTTGTACATTCAGATCAAACTATAAATAGCACAGTTTTTCTTGGCACTTACTCTGCATAAGCTCAGAGTACAAAATTTTCTCGAAAGACTTTTCACCTTGACGAAACCGACTTTTTTTTTTAAAGAGGTTTGACAGAGGGAACTGTAACTCCTATGGTCTTATCGTCCCGAAATCGAAGAGAGAAGGAAGACAGGATAGGAAAAAAAAGAGGTTTGACAGAGGGAACTGTAACTGCTATGGTCTTATCGTCCCGAAATCGAAGAGAGAAGGAAGACAGGATAGGAAAAAGCCAGCCGTTCCGAGAACGAACATTATCCCATCAGCTTAGTTGGTAGGATAAAATCCGCCCGGGCGGATTTTATCCTACCAACTAAGCTAACTAGGCTGGCAAAAAACATAAAATCCGCCGCGGGCGGGAATCGAACCCGCGGCCTAGCGCTTACAAGGCAGACGCACTACCAACTAAGCTAACTAATGTGTATTTTTAAAAAGGGCATCTGCACACTGCACTATTTTTTGGGTGTTTTTGGTCTATTGATAGCGGAAGTGTCATACAGCCCTTGAAAAAAGGTAGGTACGATATGCCTATTATCCGCGTTTTAATCCTAAACCAAGAAAGTGATGTTCAAATAAAATACTTAAATGAGTAATTTACCTAGATTTTTTTTTTTTTTTTTCTTCTTCTTCTTTTTTCCCCTCAGAACAAAGAGAGAAATTTCAAGAATATAGTGGAATCATCGAGGTAACCTACATCTCCCAGCATCTTCATATAAAGTAAAATGAGAGCTCAACCAATTCAAAACTGCACCTGCACCCTTGTCGTGGTTTTTCTTAATATTTTACAAATTTCCCTTAACTATGGACAGTTCGCAAACCAACTGGTAAGTTTAATGTAAGTTTTCCTAAATTCCAAAGTTGGTACTTACTTATGTGCAATTGTGCATGTTGTAATTATACACATATGGAGTTTATTCAAAGTGAACATATGAATTGTCTTTTATTTGGAAGAAGAGATTACAAATTTTAGGGAGAGAAATAGGCTGATGGAAAATTGAAGATGTTGTTGATTTCCGGTTGCCAGGATACGACTTGTTATCAGGAGGGTGATTAATTATTACCAATTCTAATTAATCGAAAGTAAACACTCATAACACTTCCCCTGGTCGAAGATAAGTCACCACCAATAAAGATAATGTTAAAGAAAATCAGTATCCCCACAAAAACACAAATGTGAAAAAAAGGCCAAGTTCCTATCCAAAAATCTGGTGTGAACATCACACGACTTTCTTTTTTTTTTTCTTTTTTTAGAGGTTTGACAGAGGGAATTGTAACTGCTATGGTCTTATTGTCCCGAAATCGAAGAGAGAAGGAAGACAGGATAGGAGAAAGCCAGCCTAGAACTATAAACTGTACAGATGGATGGCTTATTGAGACAAAGTTCGGTCACTCCCCTTTATTCCAAACACAGAAAAAGATCGCACTGTAGATCTGGTCTCTTCGAAATCTCCAAAGCAAGTGTCCTAGTTAACTCTTCTGGCTAACAATCCCAGGGTCTAGGTTATACCACCCTCAATATACGATACGACTTTCTATTACATTTGCGGAATACGTATTTGAAAAAAAATGAAAATTTTTCTAAGTCCCGAGCCTGAGCCGCCTACGGCGGCCGATTTTTGGTCGAAAATTTCCTATCTTAAAATACTCCCCGTGTAATGAGGGATCATTAAAAAGTGTCCAAAAATTGAACTTTTTTTAAAAAATTTTTCTAAGTCCAAGATCGACCGCCTACGGCGGCCAATTTTCGACCAAAAATTTTCTATCTTAAAATACTCCCCGTGTAATGAGGGATCATTAAAAAGTGTCCAAAAATTGAACTTTTTTAAAAAAAAAATTTCTAAGTCCAAAATCGACCGCCTACGGCGGCCAATTTTCGACCAAAAATTTCCTATCTTAAAATACTCTCCGTGTGATAAGGAATCATATAAAGTATGAAAAAAATTCTGTCCCGAGCCTGAGCCGCCTACGGCGGCCGATTTTTGGTCGAAAATTTCCTATCTTAAAATACTCCCCGTGTAATGAGGGATCATTAAAAAGTGTCCAAAAATTGAACTTTTTTTTTTTTACGAAATTTCATCTTTAAAAACCAGGCTTTTAGAGCGGCATCCGCCAAGGTTAAAAGCCTGAGATCTGTTTTAAAAGGTGTTTTTTTTCAAGTTAGAAAACCTGTGAAAAAATTTACTAGGGAGTAATGTGCCCCTCATAAAATTTCTATCTCTTAAAAAACCACTCTTTAACCGGCGGGCATCCGCCCAGCGCTAGAGTCACTGAATCTTTTTTAAA
>NW_007380530.1:22278-22850 GCF_000475195.1 Diaphorina citri
TCGTTAATTTTATACTGAAACATACAAGGGCTTTTCTTTCTGGTGATAGTCATTACGTCACATTTTTTAATACTAAACTCAAGTTCATTTTTGTTTAGCCATTTTGTGACAGCATCTAGGTCCTCCTGCAGCAGACGACTGTCATTCTCATCCGAAACAATTCGAAAGCAGCCATTGAAAAAGACCTTTTGTTCCCTCCTCCGGAGGTACGAGGCGAAAAATTTGACTAGTGTTTCTGAGAAACCGAAATCCAGTAGTTTCCTCAGAAGCACGTCATGAGAAACGCGATCGAAAGCGCGAAAGATGTCGGTATACACAACGTCGACTTGTGCTCCGCCACTGCCCAAAGCCCGGGCTACATAACTGTAGAACTCCACTAAGTTGGAAACTGTAGACCGGTGTCCAATGAATCCGTGTTGGGCGGGTGATATATTCCTGTATACATAACTTGATATGCGTTTAAATGTCCAATGAATCCGTGTTGGGCGGGTGATATATTCCTGTATACATAACTTGATATGCGTTTAAATATACAGCATTCAAAAACTTTGGAGAAAACACTTACATTAGAA
>NW_007380531.1:0-4017 GCF_000475195.1 Diaphorina citri
AATGCAACACGTCACACACACTGTGTGGAGTTTGGACAACAAGTTTGTCATCAGTGCCAGTGACGAGATGAACCTGCGTGTGTGGAAGGCACATGCCTCGGAGAAATTAGGTGAGTGTAAAAAAAAAAAAGGTGTGTGTAGTGGAAACACTCTTATTCCATAACCTACAGGACATTCGGGAAAAAAAAATCGGATGAAACTCACGACACGTGGGAACGGGGCCATAGGTGGGTTGATCCAAGACCGTGTGAAATTATTTCCCTTTGGAAAAAGGGGTAAAACCGAATAAACAGACATCAGTGCCCTTTTGTCTTTTCTTTTTACGGAGAAGGATGCTTTACAAAATTACTCTCAAGAGGTATCACCACCCCAACTTAGGTACTAATGTCGAAGTTTCCATTGTTTAACGCTTTTATAGTGATAAATTGATAGTAGAATAGAGAGTAATTTTAATGTTTTTTCATTTGACTTGATCGATGGCAAACTGGTCGTGTATTGGTAAGTGAGACACGACTTGAAATCGGATCAGTTTTTTTTTCTCTTTTTCAAGACTACCCAAGACCTACCACAGTAAGCTCTGCTATTAAAGACCCCTCCCTTCCCACTTGTCATTAAAAAATTTCAATGTTTTCCTTTTGGTTACAGTGATAATAGAATAGAAAGGAAGTCCCGTGAGTCTTCCCAAGATGACAGCAAGCCCTCCGACAGCAAAGCTTCCCTCTCCTATCTGATGAGAAAGAAAGAGAAAGCACTGAAAATAGTAACACAACGAGGTGAATCTTCTACATCTCAGCCAGATTGAATTGCGCCCGTCTGATTGCGTACCAAATCTGAGAATTGCGTCCTTCGATTTAATCCCATAGATAAACATATTCTAGCATCTTGTGCTAGTGATCGTAGTATTATCCTTTATGATACTAGAGCTACAGGTGAGATTTTTCAAGATGAGTGTTTCACCACCATTTTTATTTTGTAGCAATGAAAAAACTGCTTTATTTTGTAGAATTGTTTTCTGAACCTACCAATTGTATTCTAGGTATATCTCTTGTTTTTTATGTAGGTTGTGTGTATGGAAATCGATTTGAAGTGGTCGCATTGATTGCGCCCCAAATTTTGAGAATTGCGTCCTTCGATTTGAAGTGGTCGTATTGATTGCGCCCCAAATCTGAGAATTGCTTTCCAAATTCTGAGAATTGCGTACTTCGATTTGAAGTGATCGCATGATTGCGTTCCTCAAATTCTGAGAATTGCGTCCTAAATCTGAGAATTACGTCCTTCGATTTGAAGTGGTTGCATGATTGCGTACCTCAAATTCTGAGACTTGCGTCCTTCGAAAATAGAAGAAGGGCCATGGTGTAATTATGATTTTTCCAGTGTTTTGAAATATTTCCTTTAACTGCTTACCTGTTTCTTCTTTTATGTTTTAAACTCATGTGTGTTTTTCATGGCGTTTGAAATACTTTGAAGTATTTATAAATGCATAGGTACTTAAAGGTCTTTATTAATATTCATTTCTTTATCTCCCCCAAACAGGTCCAATCAGGAAGGTTGTGATGTCACTTCGGTCCAACATGGTCAGCTGGAATCCGATGGAAGCTTTTGTGTTCACCGCAGCCAATGAGGACTTCAACCTGTATTCCTATGACATTAGACAACTCAACTCGCCCCTAAATGTACACAAGGATATGACCAGCGCTGTAACTAGGCAGCCAATGAGGACTTCAACCTGTATTCCTATGACATTAGACAACTCAACTCGCCCCTAAATGTACACAAGGATATGACCAGTGCTGTGACTAGTGTAGACTATTCTCCTACAGGTAAGGGAGAGTTTCCATCAGGATAGCAAGTGTAAAATAGTCTTTTGTCAAGTTGTATAGTTGGTACTTTTTCAGTAGGTAATTAGGTATGGACCAGCGCTGTAACTAGTGTAGACTATTCTCCTACAGGTAAGGGAGAGTTTCCATCAGGATAGCAAGTGTAAAATAGTATTTTGTCAAGTTGTATAGTTGGTACTTTTTCAGTAGGTATGGACTTTTTTTTGGAGCAATCATGTGCTGATAGCTGTGCTAAACCCATTCAGCCCTGTGAAGCCTCCTCACATAGAGTGGAGTTAGGAGAGGCTGTCGGCACATAATTGCCCTGACATTTACCCTTCTTAATTCATTAGGCATTAATGTATTGTTAACTTCAGTGATCCATGGGGAATGGGTGCATTCAACATGCTATCCTCTTCTTAACCTTTTCTCACTCAAGTGGGGCCGGCATTTTTGCTTGTGAACTTCATTACCCCTTAACCCCTTCTTTTTTTTTATGACTTTTTTTGGAGCAATCATGTGCTGATAGCTGTGCTAAACCCATTCAGCCCTGTGAAGCCTCCTCACATAGAGTGGAGTTAGGAGAAGCTGTAGGCACATGATTGCCCCAACATTTACCCTTCTCAATTCATCAGGCATTAATGTATTGTTAACTTCAGTGATCCATGGGGAATGGGTGCATTGCCATCCTCTTCTTAACCTTTTCTCACTCTAGTGGGGCCAGCATTTTTGCTTGCAATACCTAAATATAAGTTTGGTACTTTAAAGAGTTCTTAATAGGATATTTTAATTGGAATTAAAGTGCTCTACAGCCCATTCAACTAATGTTGGTGTCAGGCTGTAGTTATTTTCTTTTTATGTTAGATGTAAATATTTAATTTGTGCCAATTAGTGATCTACATTAGTTTTATTATTTATTAATTGCTCCGGATTATATTCAAGATTGACATTTTGTTCTCCATAATTTCTAGATGTTTTTTCAATGCCAATTTTAATACATCTTTACATCTAATATTCAAATCTTTATTTATACAGTGTTCCCATCTTTTCTTTGGTCTTCCTCTTGCTCTGCATCCTTCAACTTCCATTTGACTCACTCTCTTTCCCACATAATCTTCATCCCTTCTCATCGCATGGCCATACAACTGTAATTTTGTAATTTAACATGCTATCACCATGTGTAAATAATTTATTTAAATATTTCCTCTGCATCCTTCAACTTCCATTTGACTCACTCTCTTTCCCACATAATCTTCATCCCTTCTCATCGCATGGCCATACAACTGTAATTTAACATGCTATCCCCAAATGTAAATAATTTATTTAAATATTTCTTTTTCTAGGCAGAGAATTTGTGGCGGGTGGTTACGACAAGAGTCTGCGTCTGTACTTGGCTCATCAGGGTCACTCCCGAGACATCTACCACACAAAGCGAATGCAACACGTCACGCACACTGTGTGGAGTTTGGACAACAAGTTTGTCATCAGTGCCAGTGACGAGATGAACCTGCGAGTGTGGAAGGCACATGCCTCGGAGAAATTAGGTGAGTGCCAAGAGCACTGACTCTCAACCTGGAGGTGCTGGGTTCGAATCCCGGCCAGGGCGGAAATTTTCTAACCAGTCTTTTCTAGTCTTGGATAGGCATAAAAATAAGCCTTGAAGTAGTAATGTGAAAGCGGTACTGAGGTACAATCTTTTTCACTTCTCTTCAATTTCTTCTAAAAAAACTTGGATAGGCATAAAAATAAGCCTTGAAGTAGTAATGTGAAAGCGGTACTGAGGTACAATCTTTTTCACTTCTCTTCAATTTCTTCTTTTTTAAGAAAAAAAAAAAAGAAAAGTAGAATAATCTTGCCAGTCTAGTTAGCTTGGAAGGTAGTAAATGTCTGTCTTGTGTTGTAACCGATAGGTCGTGGGTTCAATTTCCACCCGGTGCGAATGGTTCGATTTCCACCTAAAAAAAACCTTATGGTCCTACACCCATAAGGTTCAAAAAACATCACAAGCTTTACTTATACTATCTTGTCCTTCTCTCTGCGATGTCGGGACGGTAAAATCTCTGTTGTTGAAGTTCCCTCTATCAAACCAAAATAAAAATAAAACAAAGCCTTAAACTCATATCATTTTTTTTTTTTTTTTTTTTTTTTAAAAAAAAAAAAAAAAAAGATTTTTTACCCCCCTTTTTTTTTTCGGATGGGT
>NW_007380531.1:7100-22850 GCF_000475195.1 Diaphorina citri
GGAAGGGCGGCCCTGGCGGTGCCGTCCCCCCCTGCCGAGGCAGAAGAAATTCCCTGTGAACACAATGCAAAGGAACTCATTAGTGACGGTGGCAGAATACTTGAACACTGGATGTATTTTGGAGCATAATGACTTTGAGCATTTGAAATTAAAGTAAACTTGGTATATATCTCGGATTTACTCGGCTGCAGGGGGGGGGGATTCGAATCTATATTCCTATTAGCTTAATTTATCCTTTGGGGCAGTTGCCTCTACAGTTAAGGAGTTACGGGTTCGACTCGGCGAATTTAAGAAATAATACCGTTTTTGAAAAGGCCTCGAACCCGTAACTTTTCAACTGTAAGTCCAACAGTGTTGTAAGTTCCACCATTCGGTTCGGCGTTAAAAATCACATAGGATTGACTATTCACATGCTTATTTGTCAATAGTCCTGTTACCTACATTAAAACGAGTAACCAGTGCTCAAAAA
This sequence comes from Diaphorina citri, assembly GCF_000475195.1. NCBI lineage: Eukaryota > Metazoa > Arthropoda > Insecta > Hemiptera > Psyllidae > Diaphorina > Diaphorina citri. Next base: position 7,570 of record NW_007380531.1, read on the forward strand.
GTCGAATCGCCGAGTCTAAAGCAACGCCTGTTATTTAGAAATTCAATGCAACAAGAAAAGCAGTGCTAAAAAAAAAGATAAGTTCGAAGTGGCCATAGTTTCGGAACCGATTTTACTAGTTTTTTTTTTATATAGGTATATATAAATAGGTAGGCATGTAAATAGTCACTTCTATGTGATTTTTTTTTTTTTTTTTTTTTTTTTTTTGGGGAATTTTTTGGGGAAAAACCTTTGTAGTTAAGTTTTTACTTTCAGATTAACTTTTGGGTTTTAGGTCTTTATGGAATTAGCTAACAGCAAACGTGCAAACTTGCGAAGCTAACAGCACGTGTCTTGTTTTCGTGCCAATCCTTCCAAATACCAGCCACGTGTAACATTGCTTAACTTCTGTGATCTATCGGGAGTGATCTTAAATGCCCCGGGCAATGTGGTCCTGGGAAAAGTACCTATTATTTAAAAATTCCCGCCTTATTTCTTGATTTGGACTTTAGCCTTAAGTATTACATATATAGAAAAAAGTGGGTGCTGGGAAATTGGAATCCAACCATAGAATTGTTTTGCCCTAATAATCTTTTATCTGCTCCTTTCTTCGGTATAGGTACTACCTACTCACATGCGCAAACCTAATACGAGTATCGAAAGTGTTCAAGGTGCTACTGTGGCTTTTTCCGACCTCACTCAGGAGTTGGGTAGTTGGACGAATGGAGGGTAACACCCCCATCTCTAAAAACCTTAGCAGTTATAGAGTGACGTTAAACTTGTATCAAATATTAAGCAGAAATTCAATCTTTATGAGTTTCACATGCTGAAGGAACTCATGAACCATATCCCCTGATCGCGAACAAACCTGGCAAACACATTGTTCGCCAAAACGAGTCCAGTTTGAGTCCGAGCATAGTTCATTATGAAGCATTTCATAATAAATACATCGAGATCATATTATACACATGACAGGAGCTGCTAGTCGTGGAATAAATTAACACTACACTTTTCATCCGAATGCATAATAAATACATCGAGATCATATTATACACATGACAGGAGCTGCTAGTCGTGGAATAAATTAACACTACACTTTTCATCCGAATGCATCGAGAGCCATATTTTCGATAAAAGTTACACTACCTATACCTAATACTATTCTGTCAATTTTGTGGCAATCTTTCTCGTATACCTCTACTCAGGTTCGTTGATTCCTACAAAACGGCGAAAGGTTGCTAAAACAGGATTTGATCTCCAAGTTGAATCACAAGCTTCCTGTCCTTCCAAGTGCCAGATTATTTTTCAACAGGAGGCTGGTAGTGTTATTTATGTCTACTCTAGTTGTCTAGAATGTCTATGCATCCATATTAAATGTACCCAGGTTTTATTATTTTTTAGAGCACTAATTTATTTTTCAAAACTGGTTAAAGGAATTAGTATAAAAGAGATCTCAGCTTCAGGCTTGACAGAATATGACAAGAGGGCTAGAAAATCTTTTGCACAAGTGCAATAACTTCGAAGGAAGAATAAATCAAGTTAGGAAAAACTGTTAGAGTTGGTTGAAGATTTTTGTGTTAGACGAATAGGTTTAAAACTTCCCTGAAAAATTGCAATGGTAGGTATATAATTAGAGCGGAAACCCTGTAGTTTGAACCTTTTAGGAGATTTTAATTTGAGATTTAAATCCAGAACACGAAGTTAGAACTCAATCAATTGCCTGGGTTTTAATCAAAACACCCTTCGATTAGAGGTGTTTTGAGACACTTTTAATCCTACCACTATCCATTAGGTTGAAATTTTCATTGCACTTTGGACGACACTAGAATGATTAAGTCACTAATTCTTCTTTTCCTTCGCCTTTTCGCGTGTTCAGACAGGGTCGGCATTTTTCGCCAGCCTCTCAATCAGCCCTGGGATGATTGCTTTGGGCTGACATTTGATTTTGGCTACAAAAAATTTACGAGAGTTCAACGCACGAATCGTAAATATGAAAATATGTAGATCCCGTGATGTAAGACCCATATTTATTCTGATACAGGTAGGTAATGCAAAGTAGATATAAATAATAACATTAGGTAAGGTGCTTATGATTATCGACAATACGAGAGATTGAGTCAGAGCATGGCTGAATTCACATGTGCTGCAATAATGAAGTTTAATGAGGAAAGGATAAAGGATTGTCCAGGTTGGTGTTATAAATGGACAGGGGTGGTCGGAAAATATTTTTCTAGAAATACACAATATCGAACAGTCCCAACCGATTGCAGTCAATCCAAAACTTTATCTGGACACAATTCATTCTGTGACCCTGCTGGATTTCCGACAAGTTCAAAATCCATCATACGAATACATCAATATATTATTTAACGGAATGGACTTTTGGCACGTAAATCATCCTATCTACATAGATATGTACTCGGGAATCAGATACATCAGACAACCAGGGACTATCCAATCCACATCCAACTATTTATCCCTGTCCTAAATCTTTTTCACACACAAAAAGCCCAATCAGAGGCTTAGGTGTAGGGGCAAACCTAGCCTTAAGGATGGGTTAAGCTTCTACGAATCCATATCCATCCCTGTCCTAAATCTCTACCGGAATCTACATTTTTTTTATGTACTCGGGAATCAGATACATCAGACAACCAGGGACTATCCAATCCACATCCAATTATTTATATCCCTGTCCTAAATCTTTTTCACACACAAAAAGCCCAATCTGAGGCTTAGGTGTAGGGGCAAACCTAGCCTTAAGGATGGGTTAAGCTTCTACGAATCCATATCCATCCCTGTCCTAAATCTCTACCGGTCATCTCTAATCCTTCATATCCTTTCTGCAGGAGACACATTGCCCAGTGTCCAAGGATTCCAGGGCTGAAGACAAGACAATGCGTTGTAAATTGTATCCATAATACGCTCGCTGATAGGTTAACACGTTGGCGTCTTTGTGTAGGTATACCTTAGCTTCCTAATGGAATCTACGAGTATCCAATGTATCCGTTTCTTAAGGCTTTGCGATTGGATCTTTTACACCAGTGTCCTATTCAACACGTTGAAGTCGATTTCGTGGCATGATCCTGGGTGGAAGACGAGTATCCAATGTATCCATTTCTTAAGGCTTTGCGATTGGATCTTTTACACCAGTGTCCTATTCAACACGTTGAAGTCGATTTCGTGGCATGATCCTGGGTGGAAGAGAATAGAATATACCCTGCTTATACTGCCAGAATGAGACTGAAAACTCCCTTTGTTCCCGCAGTATAAAGAAGGTCTTATGTATTTGGCTATTTGGTACAAGATTTTTCAAATTAAATATTACGATGTCGAAAGTTCATAGTTTGGGATTACTGTTGGGAAAGTTTAGATTCGTAGAAGCTTAACCCATCCTTTAGGGCTGTTTCCCCTACTGTTTGGGAGAGTTGGGGCTCAGCTTGAGCTGCTTGTTCAACTTTAAAAAAGATTTCTGGGGAGGCTAGATTAAGTAAAACACGGGAAGGTCGATATTTACAATTTCTGCAGTTAAATGGTTCCTCTAAAGTATTGCTAGAGTGACTTTCCTGCTTAGGCAACATTTCGTGAAGGAAAAAAGGCAAATTGCTATTTTTCATTCTTAAACGGAGGCTGTTTCCCCTACTGTTTGGGAGAGTTGGGGCTCAGCTTGAGCTGCTTGTTCAACTTTAAAAAAGATTTCTGGGGAGGCTAGATTAAGTAAAACACGGGAAGGTCGATATTTACAATTTCTGCAGTTAAATGGTTCCTCTAAACAGTCTAAAGGATTTCTGGGGAGGCTAATAGATTAAGTAAAACACGGGAAGGTCGATATTTACAATTTCTGCAGTTAAATGGTTTCTCTAAAGTATTGCTAGAGTGACTTTCCTGCTTAGGCAACATTTCGTGAAGGAAAAAAGGCAAATTGCTATTTTTCATTCTTAAACGGAGGCTTGAGCCTTGAACAGAGACATTAGGTTCCTAGGTACTTATCATATTGCGCTTCAAGATTTGAAAGAGTCTGAAGCACATGAACCTTTCAAGGTTTAAATAAAAATGTTCCTATCTCATATTTTTATACTAATTATCGAGGCTTGAGCCTTTAATCGAGACATTAGGTACCTAGGTACTTATCATATTTCGCTTCAAGATTTGAAAGAGTCTGAAGCACATGAACCTTTCAAGGTTTAAATAAAAATGTTCCTATCTCATATTTTTATACTAATTATAGGTAGAGAGGTTAAGTTGGTATAAAAAGGAAAGAATAGATTTACTGTAATATCACATCATTGTCCTGTGTGTAGGTAGGAAGGCTTAGCATCACTCTGGCTGGTTTCAGTATGAAATGGTTTCAGTATTAAATGCTCAGACATTGGCTTCAGCTTAAAGTTTCAGCTCGTACTGAACTCATACAGAATCATGTTCATACAGAATAATTATAGGTAGAGAGGTTAAGTTGGTATAAAAAGGAAAGAATATAGATTTACTGTAATATCACATCATTGTCCTGTGTGTAGGTAGGAAGGCTTAGCATCACTCTGGCTGGTTTCAGTATTAAATGCTCAGACATTGGCTTCAGCTTAAAGTTTCAGCTCGTACTGAACTCATACAGAATCATGTTCATACAGAATGTATTGCTAGAGTGACTTTCCTGCTTAGGCAACATTTCGTGAAGGAAAAAAGGCAAATTGCTATTTTTCATTCTTAAACGGAGGCTTGAGCCTTTAACCGCGACATTAGGTACCTAGGTACTTTTCATATTTAGCTTCAAGATTTGAAAGAGTCTGAAGCACATGAACCTTTCAAGGTTTAAATAAAAATGTTCCTATCTCATATTTTTATACTAATAATTATAGGTAGAGAGGTTAAGTTGGTATAAAAAGGAAAGAATATAGATTTACTGTAATATCACATCATTGTCCTGTGTGTAGGTAGGAAGGCTTAGCATCACTCTGGCTGGTTTCAGTATGAAATGGTTTCAGTATTAAATGCTCAGACATTGGCTTCAGCTTAAAGTTTCAGCTCGTACTGAACTCATACAGAATCATGTTCATACAGAATATCTATACTTAGTCGGTGGCCTAACGTCAAAAAAGCTGCGTTTCGTCAGGAAAGCACCAAATTTGGCATGGACCTTTTCTTGGACCATATAAAACTTTTAGGAAGGGGTGACACCGAAAACCATGTATACATACGAACAAAATGGCGGCCAAAAAAGGGTTTTTTTTGAGAATATCTCGTTTCCGATAAAAATTTTCTAATAATAATAAATTAGAAAGTTGTTTGTCTTTTTATTTTCTACATTTTATATATTTACACTTTTTCTCTAGGATGTACCGCAATCCCGTACCGTACTGATTTTTCCAATATGGCGGCCAAAAAGAGGTTTTCGCACAATATCGCGTTCCCAGTAATTTTTTTTTGAAGACCAATGAATTAAAATGTTGTTTGTATTTTTGTTTCCTACATTTTATACATTTACACGTTTCTTCTAGGATGTGCCATAATCCCGTACCGTAATGATTTTTCAAAAATGGTCGATCCCGTTTTCGGGATATGCTGCTACTATAGGGAAATCCTTGAAAATTGTCCAATATATTGAAATAATATATTGAATTGTATGTTTTCAGCTATGCTGACTTGAAAAAAGTGTTTATTTTGGCGATTTAAGAAGCTATATTACAGATGGACAAGCGGTAAAAAAAGAGCTGAAAAAAATCTGCGTTTGCCTGAGATTGAACCCATAACTGCGAATATCGCGAACAAACCGCGGATACTGCGCACAAGAGTTACGGGTTCGACTCGTCGAATTTAAGAAATAATACCGTTTTTGAAAAGGCCTCGAACCCGTAACTTTTCAACTGTAAGTCCAATAGTGTTAGAAGTTGGACCATTCGGTTCGGCGTTAAAAATCACATAGGATTGATTATTCACATGCTTATTTGTCAATAGTCCTGTTATCTACATTAAAACGAGTTAACCAGTGCTCAAAAAGTCGAATCGCCGAGTCTATAAAGCAACGCCTGTTATTTAGAAATTCAGTGCAACAAGAAAAGCAGTACTAAAAAAAAAGATAAGTTCGAAGTGGCCATAGTTTCGGAACCGCTTCGGAACATAAGGGGCTTAAACCCCAAAGTTTAGTGTCAATATTGTAAAATTTGCGGTTTAAGCTTATTGTAATGGTCACTAGGGAGTAAAAATTTTTAATTCTCAAATTTGAGTAACTCAAGCTGTCAAAAAGTCATTCTTATGTGATTTTTCAGGCCAAATCGAATGGTGCTACTTTGAACACTATCCGACTCACGGTTAAGGAGTTATAGGTTCGATTCTTTCCTGTGCCAATAAATTTTAATAATTTTCGAAAAATACAGATAAATGTACATGCGAATAGTCAATACATCCGCATGTTAATTAATAAAGGCATCTGAGAAAGGATTAGCTACCTCTCATTAGGACATGTCACCGCCTAAACTCTGGTACTTGGACACCCCAGGGGTTAATTCAAAAATAGAATCTCCAAGGCGTTTTGTAAGATCAAAAGATAAGATAAGGTTAATTTATTTATAATGATTCTAATTATTTTCATAATTTTTTGATTGGACATAATACTAGACTTCTTGTCAAGCCAAACTTGGTTGACAAGAGGTTGTTACAGAAATGCATACTGCAACCGTTGAGACACTTGCCAAGCTCAGCATTTCTTAAAGTAAGTATATAAATTAGGCAACCAATGTGTTACCCAGGAATTGAATTCGGGCATTTGGCGTCTTCATCTTATGATTATCGCCTACAAATCTAAAGGGTCTAAATCTCTACCTAAATAGGTAGGTAGGTACCTACCTATCATTCAATATTTCCGCGACGGTAAATTACGACAGCTGTTTCTCTGTCCGCAATAGGTACCTATGGACTCTGAAGAGAAAACACAAACCATAAAATCTAAAACACCTATGAAGTTATGAAACATTCGATCTTTGGTTGGTACCTTAGGTAACTATGTGTTACCCAGGAATTGAATTCGGGTATTTGGCGGCTTCATCTTATGATTATCGCCTACAAATCTAAAGGGTCTAAATCTCTACCTAAATAGGTAGGTTTAGGTAGGTATCATTCAATATTTCCGCGACGGTAAATTACGATAGCTGTTTCTCTGTCCGCAATAGGTACCTATGGACTATATGAAGAGAAAACACAAACGATAAAATCTAAAACACCTATGAAGTTATGAAACATTCGATCTTTGGTTGGTACCTACATATGTACAATTTATATTACATTGGCATTAACGTCCTATAAGTACGAGTAGATACGAAATTCGTGTACAATAAAAACTGCATTGAACTTGAAGCGTTTCTCAAGCTGTCCGTTAGAATAGTATGTACAATTTATATTACATTGGTATTACCGTCCTATAAGTACGAGTAGATACGAAATTCGTGTACAATAAAAACTGCATTGAACTTGAAGCGTTTCTCAAGCTGTCCGTTAGAATAAATACTCCACGAATCGTCAATATGAAAATAATTATGTAGATCCCGTGATGTAAGACCCATATTTATTCTGATACAGGTAGGTAATGCAAAGTAGATATAAATAATAACATTAGGTAAGGTGCTTATGATTATCGACAATACGAGAGATTGAGTCAGAGCATGGCTGAATTCACATGTGCTGCAATAATGAAGTTTAATGAGGAAAGGATAAAGGATTGTCCAGGTTGGTGTTATAAATGGACAGGGGTGGTCGGAAAATATTTTTCTAGAAATACACAATATCGAACAGTCCCAACCGATTGCAGTCAATCCAAAACTTATCTGGACACAATTCATTCTGTGACCCTGCTGGATTTCCGACAAGTTCAAAATCCATCATACGAATACACCAATACATTATTTAACGGAATGGACTTTTGGCACGTAAATCATCCTATCTACATAGATATGCACTCGGGAATCAGATACATCAAACAACCAAGGACTATCCAATCCATATCCAATTATTTATCCCTGTCCTAAATCTTTTTCATGCACAAAAAGCCCAATCTGAGGCTTAGGTGTAGGGGCAAATCTAGCCTTAAGGATGGGTTAAGCTTCTATGAATCCATATCCATCCCCGTCCTAAATCTCTACCGGTCATCTCTAATCCTTCATATCCTTTCTGCAGGAGACACATTGCCCAGTGTCCAAGGATTCCAGGGCTGAAAAGTACGATCTGAGTTTTAATCTGTGTGATATATAAGAATAATTTTCGTATGAAATGAAGTAGACATGCCCCTAATGACTCGACATTAGGTAGACACATATTTTCCAGACACTCTGAGACTCAAAAGAGAGTTACTTCTATCTACACCTAGGTATTTTCTAGTTAGTTAGATATAACATACATATCACAGACTAGAACACATAACAGACTAGAATGACTAGATAGATCAAGGTATGGATATAAGTACAGATGGTCAAGACTAGCGCATTTTCTGATTTTCTCATTTCGGAAAAATTTACATTTTAATGTAAAAAATTGTATAAGTACGATCTGAGTTAAAGACTTAATCTGTGTGATGTATAAGAATAATTATTTACGTATGAAATGAAGTAGACATGCCCCTAATGACTTGACATTAGGTAAACATATATTTTCCAGACACTCTGAGACTCAAAAAAGAGTTACCTCTATCTACACCTAGGTATTTTTTAGTTAGTTAGATATAACATACACATAACAGACTAGATAGACCAAGGTATGGATATAAGTACAGATGGTCAAGACTAGCGCATTTTCTGATTTTCTCATTTCGGAAAAATTTACATTTTAATGTAAAAAAGTAGAATCTTTATATAATAGCTACTGCTCATAGTACTCATACCTATTAATGCGAACGTATTTTTTCCCTCTGTCGACGGTCCAAAAACCGCGTAAAACTGTCACATAAAATCGTCAACTGTTATTTACAACTGTCCAGAGCCCCTTGCTCCATTGTTTACATGTCTGTTCATTTACACCGGTATTAAAACAGAATGCTTTTCTCTGGGCAATCACGGTACATAATTACTTTTTTAACATTTAAAACATTGTTAACACGTTGGCGTCTTTGTGTAGGTATACCTTAGCTTCCTAATGGAATCTGCGAGTATCCAATGTATCCATTTCTTAAGACTTTGCGATTGGATCTTTTACACCAGTGTCCCTATTCAACACGTTGAAGTCGATTTCGTGGCATGATCCTGGGTGGAAGAGAATAGAATATACCCTGCTTATACTGCCAGAATGAGACCGGTCTGTAGTTTTGGTATCTCCACTAAAAATAGGAAAATGTCCTTTCATATTTCCAGTAGTAGAGAGCGCAAGAGGACTGGTGTTTTGGCATCTCCAAAAATAGTAAAAAGTCCTTTCATATTTCCAGTAGTCAGTGGGAGAGCTCGAGAGAGGCCTGGTGTTTTGGTGTCTCCACTAAAAATGATCCCTTTGTTCCCGCAGTATAAAGAAGGTCTTATGTATTTGGTACAAGATTTTTCAAATTAAATTACGATGTCGAAAGTTCATAGTTTGGGATTACTGTTGGGAAAGTTTAGATTCGTAGAAGCTTAACCCATCCTTTAGGGCTGTTTCCCACTAAAAATAGGAAAAAGTCCTTTCATATTTCCAGTAGTCAGTAGGAGAGCTCGAGAGAGGCCTGGTGTTTTGGTGTCTCCACTAAAAATGGGAAAATGTCCTTTTAAATTTCCAGTAGTCAGACAAGGGGACTGGTGTTTTGGCATCTCCACTAAAAATAGTAAAATGTCTTTTCATAGTCAGCAGGAGAGCGGGCGAGAATAGAATAGAATATGAGAGGCCTGGTGTTTTGGCATCTCCACTAAGAAAACTTGAAAAATGTCTGCCTCCTCTACTTTTAACTTACAAGACTCAAATGTCCTTTTAAATTTCCAGTAGTCAGGCAAGGGGACTGGTGTTTTGGCATCTCCACTAAAATAAGTCAAATGTCTTTTCATAGTCAGCAGGAGAGCGGACGAGAAAATAATAGAATATGAGAGGCCTGGTGTTTTGGCATCTCCACTAAGAAAACTTGAAAAATGTCTGCCTCCTCTACTTTTAACTTACAAGACTTGTACATATGTACCTGACTAAGCAAAGCGATGGAGACAGACCGAGATCTGTGGTCCTAGTACAGTCGTGTGGCCATTACCAAGTTCCAGTTTACTCATTCAAAGTAATTTATTTTCATTTAAAAGTCCATTTGAAACTGCCTGGATCGCCCTGCGGCCAGGCTGGGTCGTAAATTAGAATTTACTGGGCAATATTATTCAGATACCGGGCAATTCTTTTCAGATTACAATAGTTTTGTTTCGAGAACAAGCTTTTTTTGCATAGATTTTTTCTCTCTCTCTCTCTCTGCTTAGTTGTTTTTCTCTTTGCGAGTCTAGTTTATTAGTTTGTCTTTACAATATTTACATTTTACCTACCTACCTGTGTTTAGAACCATGTTATGCTATTTGTTTCACTCTTATTCTCGTGCATAAGGTTTCTTTCTCAGAGAAAGAACTGAAGTTTGGCATCTCCACCAAAAAGGAAAAATAATAAAACTCTTTATTTTTTATTGAAGAGAAAGAGAGAGGTCCGTGCTTTTGGCGTCTCCACTAAAAATAGGAAAAACGTAATTTTAAATTCCCAGTAGTAGAGAGCAGGCGAACGGTCTGTAGTTTTGGTATCTCAACTAAAAATAGGAAAATGTCCTTTCATATTTCCAGTAGTAGAGAGCGCGAGAGGACTGGTGTTTTGGCATCTCTACTAAAAATAGTAAAAAGTCCTTTCATATTTCCAGTAGTCAGTGGGAGAGCTCGAGAGAGGCCTGGTGTTTTGGTGTCTCCACTAAAAATGTGAACTGGTTGAAATTCTCTCGAAAAAGGCAAGTTGTCATACAGCATACAGCCTTTTTTTATGTGTTTTATTTAAAGAGGAAGTAACACATTTAAGTCCTATTCCATACACCCATACAGCCTTTTGATATTAAATTTATACCTACCAAGATAGGCAAAGATAGATATTATTGTAGTTAGAGTTCATTTTCGGTTCTCAATGGTATTGTTGAGAGTAAGTAGTAAGTGTAGGACATTAGCGCATTGTTTGAAATTTAAATCTAAAGGTGAGATAGTTTGTGAATAACAGGCTCAACACTCATACAATAAACTCATTATATACTATTTTACTATACCTACAAGGAACCTATGTGTCTACTGCGTTACACCCACCTTTTTTTTAAAAAGGTAATATTTTTTCGATAAACAGTAAACTTTCAAACACATTCAAAAAGTTCTCAGAAAGAGCAGTCGAGTTTACAACAAAAAGTTGACAATTTAGTTTGCTGAAACTCCTCAAGTAGCCTTATTAGCTAAAGTTTGCCATAGAGAGGTTCATTTCGCTCCAGAATTAGTCATGGTTTTGGCTCGATAAAGAAAATGGGCAAACTAGATAAATATAAAATGATCGTAAAGTACATTATGTCATAGTGGATTATCGCTGGGGAGAGTAAGGAGAGTTAAAATAGAAAGTGTGAACGTGTCTCGTGAAATATAATATGTTTAATCTACATAATATATATCACCCTGGTGTACAATACACTCACACCCGATAAATCATAGCATAAAGTCACTAGGACGCCAGGTCCTGAGTTCTAGGGGCAAAAGGCTCCATTCTTGTCTCAATTCATGAAACCTTGCTAAATGTTTCTCGGTTTGGACTTTAGCCTTAAGTACGAGTATTACATATATAGAAAAAAAAGTGGGTGCTGGGAAATTGCAATCCAACCATAGAATCGTTTTGCCCTAATAATCTTTTATCTGCTCCTTTCTTCGGTATAGGTACTACCTACTCACATGCGCAAACCTAATACGAGTATCGAAAGTGTTCAAGGTGCTACTGTGGCTTTTTCCGACCTCACTCAGGAGTTGGATAGTTGGACGAATGGAGGGTAACACCCCCATCTCTAAAAACCTTAGCAGTTATAGAGTGACGTTAAACTTGTATCAAATATAAAGCAGAAATTCAATCTTTATGAGTTTCACATGCTGAAGGAACTCATGAACCATATCCCCTGATCGCGAACAAACCTGGCAAACACATTGTTCGCCAAAACGAGTCCAGTTTGAGTCCGAGCATAGTTCATTATGAAGCATTTCATAATAAATACATCGAGATCATATTATACACATGACAGGAGCTGCTAGTCGTGGAATAAATTAACACTACACTTTTCATCCGAATGTTAATTAATAAAGGCATCTGAGAAAGGATTAGCTACCTCTCATTAGGACATGTCACCGCCTAAACTCTGGTACTTGGACACCCCAGGGGTTAATTCAAAAATAGAATCTCCAAGGCGTTTTGTAAGATCAAAAGATAAGATAAGGTTAATTTATTTATAATGATTCTAATTATTTTCATAATTTTTTGATTGGACATAATACTAGACTTCTTGTCAAGCCAAACTTGGTTGCTAAGAGGTTGTTACAGAAATGCACACTGCAACCGTTGAGACACTTGCAAAGCTCAGCATTTCTTAAAGTAAGTATATAAATTAGGTAACCAATGTGTTCCCCAGGAATTGAATTCGGGCATTTGGCGTCTTCATCTTATGATGATCGCCTACAAATCTAAAGGGTCTAAATCTCTACCTAAATAGGTAGGTAGGTATCATTCAATATTTCCGCGACCGTAAATTACGACAGCTGTTTCTCTGTCCGCAATAAGTACCTATGGACTCTGAAGAGAAAACACAAACCATAAAATCTAAAACACCTATGAAGTTATGAAACATTCGATCTTTGGTTGGTACCTACATATATGTACAATTTATATTACATTGGTATTAACGTCCTATATGTACGAGTAGATACGAAATTCGTGTACAATAAAAACTGCATTGAACTTGAAGCGTTTCTCAGCAAGCTGTCCGTTAGAATAAATACTCCAAGTTCAACGCACGAATCGTCAATATGAAAATATGTAGATCCCGTGATGTAAGACCCATATTTATTCTGATACAGGTAGGTAATGCAAAGTAGATATATATAAATAATAACATTAGGTAAGGTGCTTATTATTATCGACAATACGAGAGATTGAGCATGGCTTGATTCACATGTGCTGCAATAATGAAGTTTAATGAGGAAAGGATAAAGGATTGTCCAGGTTGGTGTTATAAATGGACAGGGGTGGTCGGAGACAAAGCATGAGGCACATATGTATCTACCTACTTTTTGAAAAATTTCGCCTGCGGCTCTGAAAATTTTAAGTTCGATCAGCCCAAACTGGGGGCCCCGCGCCTTTGAAACTGCCGCGGGGGGCTAATCCGGCCCTGAGGCTGATATCTATGAGGTCTGCAATTTTAAAACTGAAGGAAAAGTTGCCAGATAAGCTCAAACACAGTTATTTTCACTCTAGTAGTGAACGTCCACAAGGTAAACATGAAGATGAGGCGTCTAATTACCAAGTGTAAAACATCATCAGCAGTTAATTTTTACGACTTTGCGGGTAAATGAGAATGGAAAAAAAAATGTGGGTTTTCTCAATCAAATCAGGAATAGGATCGAGATATCGATGTACATTAAGAGAGGTGCCCGAACCTCTTTACATCTTTTTCTCAATCAAATCAGGAATAGGATCGAGATATCGATGTACATTAAGAGAGGTGCCCGAACCTCTTTACATCTCGCTAACAAATTAATTAAGTCATTAAATAAAATACGGAGTGAGTTATAGGCGTAGAACAGTGAATTTATTTCTCAATCAAATCAGGGATAGGATCGAGATATCGATGTACATTAAGAGAGTTGCCCGAACCTCTTTACATCTCGCTAACAAATTAATTAAGTCATTAAATAAAATACGGAGTGAGTTATAGGCGTAGAACAGTGAATTTTATGGAGCTCTGTACCGCTCTTTTAAAGTATGCATGATATTTTGGATCTTATTATAAAAAGAAATCTAAAAGCTATTATCATTTTGGCCTGAGACGTGCCTACTCATAACTGAAGCACCTGCTTCAGTCTGCACCTACTGCAATGAAGAACATTGGGTTCGATTTATATTATGTACCTAGTTATACGTACCTTTATACTTATACCTACCTACATGATTGTAATGTGTGAACTTTTGTATCAAGTCCGATATAGGTACCTATGTATAAGTACGATCTGAGTTTTAATCTGTGTGATATATAAGAATAATTTACGTATGAAATGAAGTAGACATGCCCCTAATGACTCGACATTAGGTAGACACATATTTTCCAGACACTCTGAGACTCAAAACAGAGTTACTTCTATTTACACCTTGGTATTTTCTAGTTAGTTAGATATAACATACATATCACAGACTAGAACACATAACAGACTAATAGACCAAGATATGGATATAAGTACAGATGGTCAAGACTAGCGCATTTTCTGATTTTCTCATTTCGGAAAAATTTACATTTTAATGTAAAAAAATAGAATCTTTATATAATAGCTACTGCTCATAGTACTCATACCTATTAATGCGAACGTATTTTTTCCCTCTGTCGACTGTCCAAAAACCGCGTAAAACTGTCACATAAAATCATCAACTGTTATTTACAACTGTCCAGAGCCCCTTGCTCCATTGTTTATATGTCTGTTCATTTACACCGGTATTAAAACAGAATGCTTTTCTCTGGGCAATCACGGTACATAATTACTTTTTTAACATTTAAAACATAGTAGGAATTTCATTTTAAAACTCGTTAAAAAAAAGCTTTTTTTGCATAGATTTTTTCCCTCTCTGCTTAGTTATTTTTTTCTTTGCGAGTCTAGTTTATTAGTTTGTCTTTACAATATTTACATTTTACCTACCTGTGTTTAGAACCATGTTATGCTATTTGTTTCATGCATAGATTTTTTCCCTCTCTGCTTAGTTATTTTTCTCTTTGCGAGTCTAGTTTATTAGTTTGTCTTTACAATATTTACATTTTACCTACCTGTGTTTAGAACCATGTTATGCTATTTGTTTCACTCTTATTCTCGTGCAAAAGGTTTCTTTCTCAGAGAAAGAACTGAAGTTTGGCATCTCCACCAAAAAGGAAAAATAACAAAACTCTTTACTCTTTATTGAAGAGAAAGAGAGAGGTCCGTGCTTTTGGCGTCTCCACTAAAAATAGGAAAAATGTAATTGTGTATTCCCAGTAGTAGAGAGCAGGCGAACGCTCTGTAGTTTTGGTATCTCAACTAAAAATAGGAAAATGTCCTTTCATATTTCCAGTAGTAGAGAGCGCGAGAGGACTGGTGTTTTGGCATCTC